>NC_056735.1:1934596198-1934633698 GCF_019279795.1 Protopterus annectens | reverse complement strand
GGTAGTCAAACTGCAACCAAATAATAAGTACTGATTCCTAAGCTTTAACTAGGAAGAAGGAGAAAAGATGACTCTCCCCGCCATGCAAAAACAGGGAGTTATCTTTCTTAGCATGACTTCCTTGAGAAATCAGGAAAATTGGTTTTCCTCTGTGGCAGCAAAGATGTACAAGTGAAAATGCATGAATTGTATAAAGCTGTATTCACCATACACATTAGTAAAACAGTCAAAGCCACAGATGAATTGATATCAAATTAAGAATCTGAAGCTGTTTTAATGATAGTCAAAACTAATATAAGGAAAGGCACCAATGAACAAGATGTCAGGTATTATTGCTTCTGTATAAAACCCAGGGAATGTCATGTTGGGGAGTCTAAGTATCACCCTGTCACTGCCACTACTTCTAACCATCTTTTAGTTCATACAGACTGACCTTTAGCTACAATGATCTTATTACAACAGGCATACATACCACACTGTGTTGGCCCATCTCACAAAGGGACATTTACAGTTACTGCCATTTAGGTTTAACAAGGATACATTACAACAACTCTATGTACAGGACAGAACTAATATGCAATGGAACCCTAAGCACTGGTTACTGTTTCAGCCCCAAAAAAAAAAAAAAAACACACACACCCTCCAGAGTTCCCTCTGTTTTCCCATGTTGGGCTTCCCACTTATGCATATTACTTTTTTCTTCCATTTCTCACATTTTACCTTTTTCTTCAACTTTTATATATATATGCTCTAAAGTGCTTTTTAAGTTTATTTTTTTCTTTTACCCAATGATGGCTTGAACAGAAGTGATGATTAAGGAAAGAAATTCAATGTTGCTGTTCAGCTTTAGTTTTCCTTCTGTCTTTTCGATATACTTTCTTGACCAAGTCAGCATAGTAATAACCATTTAGGAACTAACTCCATTCAGAAGCTAGAGCATTTCCCAACCTTTTAATCCAAAAGTGGCCTAAACAAAATTGTGAGTAAGAAAAAGAATTTCAGTCTTTTTTCTTTCAGTGAAGACATAAGTTGTACCTAAGATTTAAAATTCAAAGCTGACAAAATAGAAGCTCCAAGTAAATTTAAAAGTCAATTGTGAGGATACATGAATCCTGTATGGGAACACTGTCTGCATCACTAATCCTCCCAAAAGACAGTCACTGCCTATGCAACCCTCTGGTGTTAGATTGGGATGAAAGCAGAGGTTCAAATGGCCACAGTCATGTATTTCAAGTGACTGCTGAAATACATATATATAGCATGCTCCTTACCCTTTTGATCCTACCCTACTTACTCTTCGTCCCTTAAAAGCAACCAGCTGTATATATGCCTGATGTTTGATTGTGAGGAAATAAATAATGATTGCAGTAATGTATTCTACTTTGCTGCTACCAGGCAATGCGCGCTGCTCTACAGGGAGCTAAAGTAACTTTGTATACCTCTGAGGTCTGTTAGAAAAGTAAAGGAAATGATGACCACACAATCCCCAGCACCCACATAACCTATGGTAAATGTCTGTACACAAACATCTGAGCAGGGATGTTTTAGAATGTTTGTGGTTGAGGACAGAGGCTATTATCAGTTTTATACTAACAGGATCATATCATATAACTCCATCCAGGCTAAAGAGTGCAATCTGAAAATGAAAGCATTTTTTCTCCTGATTTTTCCCCAACCAAAACAGCTTTTTTTGGGGTCCCCACAGTCAAGGATGATTAAGGGAGCCCCCTGTATCTATTTATACAGTCTAGGGACTAGAGGCCACCCGATAACTAGAAGATCTAAGTGTCTGAATGCCTATAACATACATTATGCCTTACTTTTGAAATATAATCACTTGTTAGCTACATTTTATTGATACCCAGAAGAATAACACGTGTGTTCCGGCATTATTGGATGTGTGCATTGATAAAAATCAGTGATATTCTACACACGCACACACACACACACACACACACACACACACACACACACACACACACACACACACACACACACACACATCACAGCAATGTTAATTTTGTACTTATTTCAGCAAGTATATTGTACAACACTAGTAGACTGCTGTTTAAGTAGTAAATTAATACCTATCACTATCCCTGATTTCACAGATATTCCTGATTTTGTCTTATAATGTTATTCTGTCACACTAAATCAAGTAATCAGAGTTTTACACTTATTGTCTAAAAAATGCATGTTGATGCAAATGTGTTATTCTATTAACTTTTTCAAAGTGACGTAGAGTAATATATAAAATGTGCTCCTCATTTTGAGACTTTATTATGCTATTATTTTTATCACTGAACAGAATTCTTCAGCAAAGACATTGAGAGTTATAGTATCAGTTGTTCTGCCAGTATGTATAAAAACCCTGAAAAGAAACCATCCCTGAAGATTAGAAGCATCAGCTCTTCTTAAACTTACTTTGCTTATGTTCATTACAACTTTGTCCTAACAGGGTCATATTTCAGTCCTGTTCACGTTAAAGAGTGTAATTGAAAATTAATAAATTTTTTCTCCTTATTTTTCCCCAACCAACAGCAGCTTTTGTGGGGCCCCCACGCAGTCATGAGGATTAATGCAGCCACAGTTATTGCAGGTACCTAAAACTGGCTATGTTGTTAATTTTAGTGATGAGGATGTCCACCAACAGGGCTTAACTAGGCTGGAGCATTATATCATTGGTAAAATATTTAATGAAATTGTAAAGTTTGTTACTTGACAAAATATTGTTACTATAACTAAAGATCTTTGAATTTTGAAGGAGATAAATACGAGTTATTGTTACTTACCTAGTTTAAGTATACAAGCTTGCTGTACTAGCTTTTGTTGGTTTGACAGACATGTTACAAAATATCAAGATAACATAAGTTGCAGTGGTTGGGGGCCCCAGGGTTCGCTGGTGCCTAAAACCGGCTATGATAAAACCTCTAGGAAGGAAGAAAAGTCCTAAATTTTTATGAAGTTACTGAAGCACTATTAAGGAATAAAAGTCCTAGGACTGACTATCAGACAACTACATGTGCAAAGATGAAGATGTCAATCAAGTGAACAAGCATTGCCAATCAGCACAGAGGTGGAGCTTTGCTTTTGCAAACAGAACTTTATAGGGATCAGAATATCTAAGTAAGCTTTCCCATGCCTTTTATTTTAAGTAAAAGATGGCTGAAGTAAACTCAAATGTCAGTGAGGGGAGAAGCTGGAAGCTGAGTTTGAGATTTAAACTTAATGCCAAGAAAAGGAATATCTGAAGAGCTGGCACTTAAGAAGCTGAAATTTAAATGTGCTGCCCAGACGCTTATTATATAAGGAACTGTGAATCACTATTAATGAATTGTGAAGTATGGAACCAAGGGGGCCTGGCCACAACTTGAAACCAGGCACTAAATTGAATAAAATAAGTCACTCATTAAGTGTAGACTTGTCAAATATTACTGATTTAGTATATAGGTTCATAGGTTCATAGGCAGGTACTAGGCTATCGGCCCAAGGGTCTTAGTAAGCCTAGCCAACAAGATTCCCTGGCTTACGCCACCCAAGAAAGTTATTTTCTTGTGCCCCTATTGAGCAGAGCCACACAGGTGATTCCTGGGGTGTATATCCTATTTCCCATCCACTCATCAAAATATTTCTTGAATATTGCTATTGTGGAACTTTGCTTGACATAGATGCGTAGCTTGTTCCAGATTATGGGAAATCTCTGGGACAGGAATCTATCCCTCCAGCATGTCCTGTTTATTGAGGTGACAAGGTTTAGGTCTCTACAGCATGTAGCTTGGAGGGATTGTGATTTCTTTTGGTGTAGCATGTCCAAAAAGCTCTGGGTTTGACATAGCTTTATATGTTAGGCAGAGATCACCTCAGAATAGGTGATATGCTACAGAGTAAAGCTGCAGTTTTTTGAAATGGTCAGTGTAGGGCATCTGTTTGAGGCCCGCAATCCTCTTTGTGAGGTCCTTCTGTGGCCCTTCCAGCTGCTGCAGATGTCTTGTGAGGTACATTCCAAAAGGAGCGTTGTACTCTATAATGGGTCTGATGAGTAACGAGTAGAGGTTAACAATGGCCTCTTTTTTCCTGGATGAGAACCCTTTTGTGATGAGGTGTGCCATGTAGAAGGATTTCCTGACTACTGTGGTGATGTGATTTGCAAAGAAGAGACTACTGTCCACCTCGGTCCCAAGGTCTCTTATCACACATTCGGCATTAAGTAGACTGCTGCCTATGTGGTAGTTCATAGGTACAGAGTTTTTATCAAAGGGGATGACAATGCACTTTTTGGCATTGAGCTTGAGGCCATGGCTCTTACACCAGGCATCTGTCTCAGTGAGGCCATTCTGTAGGATGTCCACATCATTTGGGGACTCAGCTAGGGCTCCTAGTTTTCAGTCATCTGCGAACTTCATTAGCCAAAGACCTTCTGTGTTAGCCTGTACTTCAGAGAAGTAGATACGAAACAGGAGAGGTCCCAGGACTGAGCCCTGTGGTACTCCACTTATCACTGATTTGACGTCAGAATTGGAGTCTCCAACATTTACAGTGTGGGTTCTGTCAGTGAGCCAGTTGGCAGCCCATCCTGTGACATAGGGATTTACACCTAGTTTAGTGAATCTAGCTATAATTCCAGAATGGGGGATGGTGTTGAAAGCCTTGGTGAAGTCGTGATAGGCAGTGTGAACCACCTTACCCTTGTCTTCTGCTTTTGTGACTGCCTCAAAGAAGTCAATCAGGTTCAGAAGGCATGATCTGCCTTTCACAAACCTGAACTAGGTGGAGTCCAGAGTTTGGAGGTTACCAATGTCTTTGTTTATCAGTTCCATGATGATACGTTCCATGGCCTTGCAGACCAGGCTTGTCAGGCTAATAGGGTGATAGTTCTTGGGATCAGTGGTGGCTCCCCCTTTGTGGAGTGGGATAACTGCTGCTTTGTGCCATTCAGTGGGCACAAAACCTAATGTACGGCTATGACTCCACATGGTGCTTAGGTGGGGAGCCAGTTCGTTCTGAAGTTCATGTAAAAAGCAGCTGGAGATGTTGTCCAATCCCATGGATGCTGTGTTTTTGGCTTTAGAGAGTGCAGCTTTTACCTGTATAGCTGTGATTACAGGCACTCTGCATTCTTCCTGTATAGATATGGGTCCTTTAGGGGGTAAGAGGGGGTAAAGTTAGCACTGAACCTATCTGCCAGGATGTTGGCAATATCAGTTGGTTCTGTAATTTTCGTGCCATTGTGCTGTAACTCAGAGCAGATCTGGGTGTTGCTGTTGAGATTCTTGACATAGCTATATAATGCTTTGTGGTTGTCCTTAGAATCAGTGGTGATTTTGTTTTCATAGCTAGCTTTGGAGGACATAAGGGATCTCAGCTTCTTACTGAGGCTGAACAGGGAGCTCCTCCACTCATGGGATTTTACTCTCTTTTGCAACAGTTTCTTACTTCTGTTGTAGTGTTTGTTTATGGCAAGGGACCACCAGATTGGCTTCCTATTTTTGGAGGATAGTGTCTTGGTTCTGTTTGGGATAGCACAATCCATGCACTTGTGTAAGTGCTTATAGAGTGCATTTGTGTAGGATTCAGCAGTTGTAACTATATTGTCCATCTGCATCTGTATCATGAAGTGTCACTTCTGTCTTAAGAAGCATGAAGTTGGCTTTGGAGAAATTTTTTACCATGATTTCCTTAATGGGAGTGGGGCAGGATGTTGATATCTGGGGTGATTAGCTTTATGGTCGGATCTGACCAACGAGGAGTTGGCTTCAGGTGTGGAACACCGGTCACTCATGTTGGTAATGACTAGGTCTAATATATTGTTGCCCCTGGTGGGGGTGTGGATAAGTTGATCCAGGGCATTGGAATTTATGAATTCCAGAAAGCATTGAGCGAAGGAGTTAGTACATGAGTAGTTTTCCCAGTTTATGGTGGGCTAGTTAAAATCACCCATTATTAGGGTGTTTGGTTGAACCCTAATATTTTCCAGTATATCAAGAAAAGAGGAGTGGGAATCCTGGGGCATGGCGTAGGATCTGTAGCAAACTACAATTTGGATTTCAGTTTTGTCCAGAGTTAGTTGCACTTGGATAACTTCAGATGCATTATGCTGAGCAACTAGCCTGGAAGTGTGGATATCCTTAATGAATATGAACACACCTCTACCTTTGGTGTTCTGGTCCAGGTTAGATGGCCGAAAAGTGTGGTACGAGTTATTGCCTGGTAATGCAGGGCTGCTCTCTGGAGCCTTGAACCAAGTCTCAGTCACTGCACAGATATCGATGTTCTCCTTCTTAAGGAATGCCTCAAGGGGAGTGTATTTTGAGATTTAGACTTCTAGCATTGAGTAGCATTACCCTCAGTTTTTGCTTGCATGTTTCTGTTATGGTGGTGAATTTGTCATTTGTACCTTGTGTAAAAAAGGCATTATAGGGGTAGCAAGAGCCTTAGCCAGTATCTGGAATTCCAGGGGCGACAGGTGCTGGCCACCTCTGGCAAAGCATCGTGGTCTGTCGACCACGTCATCCCAGGCAGACAGATACTGGATCCCCTTAGAATGACACCAGAAGCTTAGCCAATTGTTGAAGTCTGTCATTTTGTCCTTGTACTGCAGTATCATTCTGGGTGATGGCAGGATGCTAATCAGGGCTAGGGTTATACCTGCCTGGGCTACAAGATCAGAGAGCTCTTCCGTGTATCTTTTCATGTAGTCCAGGGAGGTACGTCTCAGTTGTCTATTGCATTTTTCACACTAAATTTCAAAATATGTGGTACAGGACATGCTTAAGATGACAAAAAAAAAAAAAAAGAAAGAAAAGAAAAACCGAACAGCATTCCTATGTAGGCAGAGAAATCCTCGGTTTATACAAGACAAGGTCAAAATAAAGGTCCCAGAAATTATTGTTACTCAGCTCCAGTTTCTTGCTTCACTTGTATGTGAAGGCAGAGAGGTCAGTGCAGTGAGCAAGCAGTGACTTTAAATATAGGAGTTGATCTTTTCTTTTGTTTGCCAAGATCATGACAGATAGAAGAAAAGGCACGTATTCTTCCTCGTGTGCTGTAGCTATCCTTTATAATACTATCTAAGAGCTTTGAATTGTTGCAAGCAAGTAATTCAGGTGTAATGAAAAACTCACAGCCCAGATAACCAGGGCAAAAAATTCCCGACTCTGAGCTGAACTGCATCAATGGGCTTACAAATAACAACCTGAGAGAGTTGAGAACAGCAGCTTAAAAAGCAGGATCCATTCAGGTTACTGTTTTTATGATTTAGACATGGTAGATGATGGGTTAGTTTAAGGTAACAATGTTTCTTTGTACTTCTTTAAGTTTCAGGGAGTAGAACTTTGCTTTTCGAATTTTGTGGAAATGTACATGATTGTACCATTTATACAAATGAATCAGCATATTCCTCATTAAAGATACATTTCAAATTTTGCATTAGTTTTTTCTGTTTTTATCTGTATATTAATATTTTGATAATGGTCTTACACTTCAGTGTGATTCTTGGTACTTCATGGTTTAGTAGTTGTATCTGTGCTATGGATATTTATCATAGGATCATAGGAAGTTACTAGGCTACTGGCCCTGATGGCCTTACAAGCCTAGCCAAGAATTTAGCCCATGTTTCAACAAGTCAGCACCCTATGCCACTGTCCAGCAGGGAAACAGGTGGAATCCCAGGGGTGTATTTTCTGTTCCCCATCCAGTTATCCAGGTTGCACCTAAAAAGGTTTAATGAGGCATTGTACATGGAGAGGAAGTCTATTCCACAAAAGGGGGAGTCTCTGAGACACAAATCTGTCTTGCCAACAGGACCTATTGATATCACAGACCATTGTGAGGTCTCACGTGCGGGTTACTCGAGTGAGCTTGACATGCAGATATGCAACAGTCCCATCAGGGTGGGGTCTGAGATTGCTTTTTATGCCAGACAGAGGTCACCGCTGAGGAGTCTGTAGGAGACTGAGTAGAGGGATAGAGCTTTTAGCTTATCTGTGTAGGGTAGATGTTTGAGGACATGGATTCTCCGGGTGAGGAATCATTGTGGTCTCTCTATCTGCTGCATGTGCTTTGTGAGGTACATGTTGAAAGGGGCATTGTTTTCAGTAATTGGTCTTATAATGGAAAAATACAGGGATGTTATGACCACCTTGTCTCTGGATGAGATACCCTTACTAATGAAGTGGGCCATGTAGAAAACTTTCCATACAACAGAGGCAATATGGTAGCCAAAAGTCATTTTGCTATCAACCTGGGTTCCCAAGTCCCTCATGACCTATTGTGTGCTTAGTGCCTTATTATCAATGTGATAATTTGTGGGGATGTCATTCACCCCAAAAGGGATGATGATGTATTTTATGGCATTCAATTTGAGGCCATGTTTCTGGCACCAGTCATTTGTGTGGGTGAGACCCTTTTGGAGGATGTCCACATCACTAGGGGAATTGATGACAGAATCCAGCTTGCAGTCATCTGCAAACCTGGTCAGCCATAGCCCACTAGATTTGGCCTGCACCTCTGAGAAGTATATCCCAAACAGCAGAGGCCCCAAGACCAATCCCTGGGGTACACCACTTGTTACGGGTCTACTACTTGAGGTGGCTTCCCCTATTTTGACTAGGCGGGTTTTATCAGTGAGCCAGTTTGATACCCATCTGGTAACATATGGATTGTTGCCTAGTTAAGAGAGTTTATCTATTATAACTAAGTGATGAATAGTATCAAAGGCCTTGGCCAGGTCAAGGTAGGTGCTGTGCACCATATTTCCCTCATCAATGGCCTTGGTGACTATCTCACAGCAGTAAACCAAATTTAACAGGCATGACCTCCCCCTGACAAAACCAAACTGTGTGAGATCAAGTGTCTGGAGGTTGCCAATGTCCTTGTTAATGAGGTCCATGATAATATGCTCCATGGTCTTGCAGATCAGGCTAGTTAGGCTGATGGGTCTATAATTTTCTGGATTGGTGAACACTACCTTTGTGCAAAGGGATGACATTAGCTGTCCTCCACTCATCTGGGACGAAGCTGGTACTCAGGCTTTGGTTGAATAGGGTGCCTAATGATGCTGCAAGTTCCTGCCTGAGTTAATTTGGACCATTTATAGCCATGTCCCTTCCCCTGCTTGTGTCACCATGTCATTTAGACCATTGATTAAGGTCTCATTGGCCACAAATTTAATTCACTGTAGCATTTGGCTAGTATGGGGAATTGATTTTCCATTTGGCAAATATTAGTCTACCTATTTATACATTTATGCATGTATATAGGTGTGCATTAAATTTATGCCAGTTAACCAGCTAGGTTAAATGGTCTTTTGACCCTTTTTAGCCATGACCTGAGGCCTAAGGAGCATAAATGTTGCACTGACACAATGTTTAGAGTAAATATTCACAATGACAGAGCACCACAGTTTTAAGGAATATTCATAATTTACAATGGTGATATAAAGTACTGGTTTATATACATAAGCACAGTAAGGTGGGAGACTTTACAGCATTTACAGCTATTAAAGTAAAAAAAGGATATTTCCTTCAAAGTGATTGTGGTTATAATTACTGATGTTAAATGTGCATAGTGTTTGTTACAATAGAAACTTGCAGTGACTATACCTACTGCACTAGGTAAGTGTCTGTGACATGTAGTTAATAACAGAGGGTGGTAATAAAACTTGACCTCTTCATCGATGGAAACATGCCTACATAATAATGTTTTAGCAATGACATGTACAAAATGTTTATACATAGTTACAAACTACGTACAAAGAACTAAGAATTGAAATGCTCTGGCATATTTTCTTATATTATTTCATATTTCATTTCATAAAGCAGATCTAATCTTTAAAAATACTTTTTTTTCCAATTGCTAATCAGGGGAGAGGGATAGCCTCATTAATATAAGCATATAATTGCTGTAGTTCCTTAGAAAGTATAAGGCTGCCCATATAGCTAGATTTGTATGGAGGGGTGGGCAGTTTTAGTATCTTATGTAGGAGTATGTTGAGTAGACAGTTTGCGCTGCTTTTACCTGACAACCAGTGGAACTCATTCAAATGTTCACAGGGATGTAATAAGGGGTTACATTGAAAGATAATGTGCACATTTTGCTTTTTGTGCTTTGTTTCCTGCTGATGTGAAATAATGATGAGAACCCATATTCTAGGGAAGGCATGAAAGCATTCTTAGCTATGAACATGCAAGCTCCCAATAGAGAAGGCAAACACATTTATAATACAGCTTTATTGGGATAATGAAATCACTGGTTCAGTATGTGTTTTCAGTTAGAATATGAGGTTGACAGTAAGGACAATATATTCTTGCTGATTGAATAGCAGAATACAATTGCCTATGGCATCTTTGGCTATCGACTGGGGTTTTGATATCCAAAGAAAGGAGACAAATGCCATTACTTCTGAGTTTTTGAAATGAAATAATAGTTTATTTGCATTGGCTCAGGCAAATAAGCAATTAAAAGTCATTCTGCAAAATCTTGGTTGAATATACATGATTTGATGTAAGGAGGGAAACCTACTGTGGTATCATTAAGAGGAAGTTGGAAAAAGAAATAATGTTCTTAGCACTGATCCCTGAGATATGTTGTTTTTCTGGTTACCTGTTTCTGATATGATGGAGTCAGTTCTTACTTGTAATGTATAATTTATAAATACCCCGGAATTCATGAAGCTTGCACCAGGCGCTGGAGTAGCGTTGGTTATCTAGCATTAAATATGGCCGCCGAGCGATTCAGGTACGAGCTGTTTCCACATGATCTACCAGCGTACACCAGAGCTGCACAGCTCCTGGCACATGTATGCTAATTACCCCATGTACATCAGTGTAGCATGCAAATAAAGGTATATAGCAATTCATGAAGTGGTGCAGGCATAGCGTAAGCATGAAGAAATGTAAACCAAAAAAATGGTTTACATTTTTTCAAACATAAAATCAGAGCCATGAAAGTGGACCAAACTTACGTATTATAATGTTAATAGATGCCAAATGCTAAATATATAGCCAATGGTATAAAAAAACACGCACAACACATAAAAAATAAAATTTTATGTCATGGCCACACTAACGCAAAGTAAAACCGCAGTGCATCAATGTGCAAATGGGATCACAAGGAAAATATATTTAGATGTCATAAAACTGCAATGTAACACAATTCATGAACTCCCCATAATAGTCAATAGTACGCATGCTACACCACAACCATGGCGCAAGGGTTGCTAAGGGTCTGTGACAGTGTTCTGCGCAGTAACTAGGAATTAGTAGTCAATGCCATGCAAATGAGTCAAGTAATACTGAATCGTAAACGCCCCACCAGCGTAAGGATGTACCACACAGTGTAGTGGTACAACACCGAGGAGTGGCCTGGAGGTAAAAATGACATCAAGAGAGGGGTGCGCCACCGTAGCTGTAAGCACATTGGATCATTGCTAATCCGGGTTGCCTGTTGCTAAGCAAAGCTGCAGGATAGGGATGTGGAAGTAGCCATAGCTTTGCTTAGCTGAGAGCACAGAAGGTAACCAAAAGTGCATGTGAACGTGGATGAAAACAAGCTCTACACCCGGTAAACGGCTGGGCGCGGTGTGCACCACAGCTGAAACAGGAAGGATACGGGAAGACAATAAGGAAATGCTGCAGCATGGTAATTGGAGTACAAATGAGTAATTAACACCTAGGAACTCACAGTGGGCCATTGACAACAGCTAACAAGGCTGCTAGCAGCTACCTGCAGAACAAGAAAGCGGGGGTGCCGTACAGCAAAGAAAAGAGAACTGTCACAGCAGAACAAAGCAAACTTGCAGTAGATCAGCTACATAACACATTTCCCAACACAATCCTGGGTTGTGAAGCTACAAAACAATAAAGCCGGCAGCTGGATGCATGCCTGACAATTGGAGGAGAATCGGGTTGAAAAGTGAAGTAAAGGGCAATAGATGAATCACGGCATCCAAGCGTAAGTCAACACCAAAGGCCCCACAATAGCAGTACCTGCTGTAAAACTAATAATTAAGATACCCCGCAGCAGGAATTGCACATACACACCCAATTACACCAGCAATATCCATTACACAATAGTATAAGGTGTGAAAGCCCCCCACACACACTTGTGTATTCCCAGACACTCTGCACCATTGGTGTATACAGACAGGGAACTTTTAATATGTACATGTTAGGGGATGCCATAGCTTTGATTCACCAGCATGTGTTGGAGACTGACGGTGGTGTGGAGGATGATGCTGACAACCATCTCAGGCACCGTAGGAGGAGAAGAATGTTCAGACCCAGGGTAACCTACCAGGGGCTACATGATCTGGAGATAGTAGAGCATTACAGGGTGAACAGGGACACCATACAGCAACTTGTTGAGCTGTGCCGGTCATGCCTCAGAGCCAGAAGTAACAGAGGGGAACCCATCCCAGTGGACACGAATGTATGTGTAAGCTTGAGAATACCAGCCATAGGTACCTTCCAAAGGCCAACTGGGGATATCATAGGGATTTCACAGGCATCAGCATCCAGGGTACTCCATAGTTCCTGGATGCCATGTTATCACATGCCAATGAGCACATAAATTCCTCCCGAATGCAGGAGGAGTTGGCCAGCAATATGCGTCTCTTCCACCGTGTGGCAAACTACCCGGAGGTACTGGGTGCAATAGACTGCACAAACATACACATCAAGTCGCCACCCAGTGAGCAGGGTAGGTGCTACATAAACCACAAGGGATACCCCTCCATCAACTGCCAGGTCATGTGCAATGCCCAGGACATTATCATGGATGTGTGTGCTGGCAGCCCTGGAAACTATCACGACTCCCACATCTGGCATGCCTCATAGCCGTATCAGGTATCTGCCAGGGGGCCATCTCATATGGCCACCTGGTGGGGAAAGCTGGCTATGCACTGGAACCATGGATGATGACTCCCATCAGAAATGCACAGACAGCCACGCAAGAATGCCATAATGAGGCACACGCAGAAACCAGAATCATCATAGAGCACATGTTTGGGATGCTGAAATCACGGTTCTGTTGCTTGGACATATCTGGTGGAGCCTTGCAGTACTCTCCAGGTATGTTTGCCCACATCTTCATAGTATTTGCCATGCTACACAATATGATCCTGTGGAAACAGCTGCAGCAGGGACAGAATGGTGAAGGCCCTCACAGCCCACCATCATTGACAAGGGACCCACAGGCACAGAGGTACTCAGACCATGAACACCCTGAGCCAGCCCCAGTAGGCAGACGGAGGCATGCCCACTGTGCCCATGCCTTGGCAAAGAGGGAACGTATAGCACACACACTGACAGTGTAGGCACTCATGGACTGACACCCTTCTCCACCAGCACACACAGCAAACATGGATGGCACACACACACGACCACATGTAAATTGTCATGTATAGGTGATCTACTGTGTGCATCCTACATAGGTAGCCCTTAACTATTGTACACACAACTGCCATTGACACAAGGTAAGACAATACCTGAACAGTAAATTAAGCTATCAGCATGTGTCCATACTGTATGTAGAGGTTCATAGATACATATGTAGGTACATGCCTAACTGCCCGAGGCCACTCATAAGCATAGGCAAAAAGTGTCTGCTGTCACCATCTCATCGATTAACTAACTGTCCCTCTGTGGGGCAGAGCCAGTTGTGGGATCCCTGGGGTGTATCCACTGTTGCCCACCCACTCTGCAAGGATTCCCTGGAGTGTTAGTGAGGGGTTTTGTATAATGTAATCAGGGATCTAGTTCCAAATAATGGGGAGTACCCATGACAGGAATCTTCTCAGATGTTTACATGTTACATAGTATACCTTAAACACAGCTTGCGTATATATGTAGTATTCCACAGAATAATAAACATGTGGAACACACAACCTCTGAAATGTGTGTTAATCACCCTTGCACTACCAGTGCCTGCTCTGAGATGTAAAATACCATTACCAGGATTAGAACACGCAACCATGTACATAATCTTCACAATAACATACCACTAAGCTACCTGAGATGTACCAATGGCAGTTGTGTATACTGACATGATAAAACACAAAAGGTAGGAATGTGTGAAAATAGGACAAACCGGCATACACCCAATGAAAGGTGTATGTTTTTATATATATATATATATATATATATATATATATATATATATATATATATATATATATATATTTATATATATGTATATATATATATATATATATATATGTATATATATATATATATATATATAGAGAGAGAGAGAGAGGTAGAGAGGGAGATATATATGTCGATATATGGGGATATACATATATATGTAGATATATAGATAGGTTAACAACATCTACATAACCATGGAGGTACATACAAATGGATACCTACCGCATACCGACTGCATGACATACTGACGCGCGTAATCAAGAGGCTTAAAGTCCGAAAGAACACAGTACCGAAACACCAGATGCGCGAGGTTTAAAATCACAATGTTAAGGCACAGTTAGTCAGTGTTTCTGGTGTTGTGGTTCAGGTAGGTTACTGTGTGTAAGTGTGTTTCTGAGGGTTGTAATGTGTGTAAGTGTGTGTTCTGAGTGTGGTGTGTGTTCCTGGGGGACTGTAATGTGTGGGTGTGGGTTAGCTTTGTGCTTCTGTTTGCGGGATCTAGGAGGTAGACTATTAAAGTAGGGGGGTGTGGGGGGTGCAGACACCCACATGGGGGTGTAGGGGGGCTTGCCCACCTGCTCATATGTAGTGTAGGATGGTTTGTTTGGATGTGGTGGGTAGTAGTGTGTCTGTGTGCATGTGTGTGTGTTCCATGTTTCTGTTACTTTCGCGAGTTACTGTCGCTGTCGGTAATGTGGGGTATGGGAGTCTGGGCCCAGTACTGTGGGCATCGGAACTGTGTGGTTTTGGGATTACATAGGTATCCCATATACAGCGGTTGAAGTGTTCATATATGAGTATAACATGGACCATAGCAATCACACATTCTGCCACGACCAACCTTTATGAACAAAGGATATGGAGAGTATATGCTTATACACTATTACAAATATGTGCTATGGACATGAGTCAATGATAGGGTCACCACCTGTCCCACTTTGCGAGGGACAGTCCCTCTTTGGGCGGTTGTGTCCTGACCAAATATATTAAAAGTGGCAAATGTCCTGAGATTGTAGGACATAATTATGTCCCATATGTAATGTAATAGTTGCATACAATAGTTCTTTCTGTATCTAAAATACCTACATGTTACAAGAAACAAGATAACCAACTAAACTGCTACAAGAATAAGCTTATATTTAGGCAAGAAAGGAAAGTTCTATCCCTTGTACTGACCATGGATTTGTGTCAGCCTGTAAAATCTGATGTGTGTCCAGAAAATGTCTCACTATGGCCATATGAAAATGTGGTAACCCTAGCCAAAGAGAGTCAGTCACCAACACAACTACAATGACTGCAAATAGCTATGACAGAAATACACAGCTTTCATGTAGCAACACTTTATTACATTCCGATGTATTGCCGAAAGTATTCAAGGACTAACATCACCTTCATGCTATACAGGAACCACTTAACAGTGCCTTAATGAATCAGCCTGCAATTACCATAGTATTAGTCCACTAAAGGATAGGTGTTCAAATAGGGAAGGAACCCTCACGCACATACTGATTATGTATAAAAGCAGTTCCTACACACCTGCATCTGCTATGCACACCCACCATCACCCCCACACCCAAATTACAATACAAACTGTAATAACATCACAAATTATTCACTCACTGCACGACATCTGCAGAAGCCTTAACATAACTTGTCAGAGACACACTAACATGTCCCTATGGGAAATAGTTGCTGTTATACAATGGAACAGCTGCTGATGTTACAGGGTTTGTTTGCACTAATCCCGTTTCAGAGGATTGTGTGTACACCGGGAAGTGTTACCAATTACTGAGTAACAGCACAGTATGATACACATGTACACCAAATCAAGGATGTCTGGTGAGCACACTGTAAACCACATAACAGTTCATGCATAGCCATACAGCCTTGAGCTTCCCAAACATCCTTGCCAGACTGAAACATCTTCAGAAGTATCAGGTGCAAACAAACCCTGCATAAGTAGCAATGTTCTGAAATATAACAGCTGTACTCACATGTAGAACAACATCATCTAGCCATTACACACAATCCACGGGAGTCATGAAGCTAATATATCTCTGTCTCTCTCCATATAGCTGTTGAAATACATCACAAACAACATATCCAGGCCGTCTTCTTCAAAAGTAAGGCAAATGGACAATGCCCAAAAGGAGTACTCACCACTGTTGCCATGGTATTGGCTAATGGAGTAGCTGCACAGCTGATGTGCATCTAATTAACTACTTTGGAACACCAATTGGTGGTCAGGATAGCACATGTTACCGACATTTAACTAGAAAAGGATGGCTTATCACACATTCAAACCATCTATATATACCAGCAGAACATTACAAAGAAGATTGAAACACAAACCGAAAAGGATTGACTCAACAGTGAATGACATCTCCGGTTACTAATAAGGTATGTAGAACACTCAGTTTGTCTGTGTATTTAGTACCTATTCAGTAATATTTAAAGTGCACGCAATCCATATAGTGGAAACAGTTATCTTGTAGTGATGTATTGTTGAGCATAGTAACGCTTGTAGTATTTATGTGTGTACTGCTGAAGGTCACAAGGCAAACACAGCATACACCACAAGGGATGCTATATAAGGGCTTTGAACACTAATATTCCTCACCAGCCGCTGTCAGTGGCAGGGCTGGTCCAACAAGTATGTGCTATAATAGGGGATAGTATATGATGATATATTGTAACAGTAGCCATATGTATGGGTGTATTACTGAGAATAACATGTCGAAGGTTGGCCCACTGTACAATTATGATTTGCATTGTGGGATATTGTGCCAATAACTGTGTAATGTACAGTATTGTAGGCAGATATGTATTACAAGTTACATAGCATTACTGTTATGTTAGGCAAACATTAGTTATGTCTATTGGCATTTACAATACACAATAACAGGATACATATGAGTTGTGGTCACCCAACAGTTTATCAGCATGATAGCAAAGTAAAATGGAAGAGCTAGTTAACTATCCATGCACATAAGACATGTAATAAGTGCAAAGGTAGGTACTAGGCTGTCTTACCAAGGGTATTTATAAGCCTACCTAGAGTGTGTTGGCTTTCGCCACCCCCATAGGTTAGTTCCCTGTGCCTCTGAATGGCAGAGCCATTAGTCCCCTGTGCCTCTGTCCAGCAGAGCCACTGCAGTGATCCCCAGGGTACATCCACATGTCAAGGTTTCCCTTGAAGAGTGCTAGTGAGGGGCCCTGCATGATGTACATTGGAATCATGTTCCAAAGCATGGGAAGTGTCTGGGTCATTAATCTATCCGTCCAGCACATCCTAGTCATCGGTGTGGTTAGGTGTATATCCCTAGAGCATGTGGCTCTCAGGAGCAACTGTTTAGGTGGAGCATATCCAGCAATACTGGGTTGGACATGGGCCTTGTATGTCAAGCAGAGATCACCTGTGAGTATGCGGTATGCAACTGAGTACAGCTGGAGTTTTTTACGTTGGGCTGCATAGGTCATCTGTTTGAGGTCAGTAATCCTCTTGGTGTGGTACTGTTGTGGTCTTCCAAGCTGTTGCAGTTGTCTTATAATGTATATCCCAAATGGGGTGTTGTATCCTTTAATGGGTCTAATGAGTCATGAGTAGAGAGGCACAATGGCCTTCTTTGTTCTGGATGTGAACCCATTAGAGATTAATGGGCCACGTAGAAGGATATTCTAACCACCTTGTCATTATGGGTATCAAAGGAGAGATTGCTATCTACTGGGGTTCCAAGATCCCTTATTACCTTTTCTGTATGTAGGGGACTAGAACCTATGTGGTAGTCCATGGGTAATCAGTTATATCCAAAGGGGATGACTATGCACTTTTTGGCATTCAGCTTGAGGCCATGATATTGACACCAGGTATCCATCTCAATGCGACCCTTCTGGAGGGTGTCTGTAACAGCTGGGAAAACAATTACGTCCCCTAGTTTGCAGTCATCTGCAAACCTTTTCAGCCAAAGCCCTCCTGTGCTTGCCTGTACATTAGAGAATTATATACTGGACATGAGGGGTCCTAGGACTGAGCCTTGGGGGATGCCACTTGTAACGGGTATACAGGTGGACCTAGGGTATGCAACTCCCACTGTGTGGGTTCTGTCCATGAGCCACTTTTCAAACCATCACATGACGTAGGGGTTAATGTTCAGGTGGATGGGTATGTTGATAATACCAGAATGAGGAATGGTGTTGAAAGCCTTTGAGAGATCTAGGTAGGCTGTGTGGACCTCCTTACCCTCATCTAATGCCTTGGTAACTGTCTCTAAGAAGTCCACCAGGTTTAGGAGGCATGGTCTGCCCTTAACAAAGCCAAACTTGGAGAGGTCAAAGGTTTGGAGGTACCCAATGATTCTGTGACTGAGATCCATGATGATGTGCTCCATAGCCTTGCAGATCAGGCTAGTCAAGCCTTTAGGGCAAGAAGTCCCATGGCCCGTTGTGGCACCACCATTGTGGAGTGGGATAACTGTTGCTGTGCACCATTCAGGGGGCACAAAGCCTGATGCGATGCTATTATTGAACATGGTGCATAGGTGGGGAGCCACTACATTCTGAAGTTCGTGTAAAACACAGTCTGGAATGTTGTCCGGTCCCATGGATGCTGTTATATTGGCTTTAGAGTGTGCAGCTTTTACCTGCATAGTTGTGAGTACAGGGTCTCTCCACTCTTCCTGTATAGATATGGGTCCTTTAGGGGGCGAGAGGGGAGAAAGGTAGCACTGAACCTATCTGCTAGGATGTTGGCAATAGCAGTTGGTTCTGTAATGTTCGTGCCTTTGTGCTGTAACTCAGAGCAGATCTGGGTGTTGATATTGAGATATTTGACATAACTATAGAATGCTTTGTGGTTGTTGTTTGGAATTAGTGGTGGTTTTGTTTTCATAGCTAGTTTTGGAGGATCTTATAAGGGATCTCACCTTCTTACTGAGGCTGACCAGGGAGGTCTTCCACACATGGGATTGTACTCTCTTTTGCATCAGTGTATTCCTCCTTTTGTACAGTTTGTTTATGGCAGGGGACCACCAGATTGGCTTCCTTAATTAGGAGTATAGCATCTTGGTTCTGTTTGGGATAGCACGATTCATGCACCCGTGTAAGTGCTTATAGAGCGCATTTGTGTAGGATTCAGCAGTTGTAACAGTATTGTCCATCTGCATGGGTGTCATGACGTTCACCATGTCTGTCTTAAGAAGCATGAAGTTGGCTTTGTAGACATATTATACTGTGGTTCCCTTAATGAGGGGTGGGGGCGGGATGTGGATATCAATGGTGTTCAGCTCATGGTTGGATCGGACCAACAAGGATTTGACTTCAGGTGTGGAACACCGGTCACTCATGTTGGTAATGCCTAGGTCTAGGATATTGCTGTCCCTTGTGGGTGTGTGGATATGTTGATCCAGGGAATTGGTGTTTATGAATTCCAGAAAGCGTTAAGCTAATGAGTTGGTACACGAGTAGTTTTTCAGTTAATGGCAGAGTAGATTCAGTGAGACTATGTGATGAGTGTTGTGTGGTGCGAAGGTTTACCTTCTCCACATGACTGACAGGGTCAAGCTTGGTCAGAGCGAGCTTTACCTTCAGTTTGGCTAGATAAGTGCATCTCTCACAGGTTGTAGTGTTGGGTGGTAGGCAGAGAGGGTTGTCTGTGTACATGAGGCAATGTCTACATTGCCTCAAGATGTCCAGATTCATCAGATAGACAGGAGAGAACACTGGCAGTTGACCCTTGGACATGCCTGAATATAAAACTAATTTCCCCTAGATAAATGAGGAAAGAGAGTACAATAGCTATTTTACTCTAAGCAAGTGAGAAAAGTATGTACAAAACCTGTTTACCTCTAGGTAATGAGGAAAACTGAGTGCTATAGTAATTAGTAGCTTACGTAGTGCTTACAAGTCCTGAAAAAGTGCTGAGCATGAATAAGCAATCCAGATAGGGTCTTGGATAACATAAACACACTGCCCCCCCAACAGATACACAATCATATAACCATGTACACCACAGAGCCCCTGTACCCACAACTATGCAGGTACAAGCTGCACTTAGGCTACATGGGACCTGTCCACATCACAGGTTGTATCATACACATATGGCAAAACAAGTTGCTCTCCACATACACATCATATAAAACATAGCTCCATGTCAGGCTATGTACACACTGAATGGTGCACACCAACAGGTATCATAACCCACAAAGGGGGAGACACCACTGATAATGGGAAGTACTGCACTACTACCCTGCTGAGTCTGGTATGAAAGGCCATGAACCTTGATCAAATTATGTGATGTCAGCAGTACAGATGTAGATGACAGTAAGGTTGATTTCACACTGCATATCATAACCTTGCCAGGTCATAGGACATCATCACCCATACTGTGTTCCACCTACACTTGGTATACTAGATGTACATTCTTATGTCACAGGAGTGTTTTGCAACGGGACTGCTGGCAGAACCAACACTACAGAAGGTGTCTGAATAATACATGCTCATCACACCAGTGCCAGCTACAGTAAGACAGGGTTAATTAATTGTATTCCCCCTCATTGTAGTCCATACCACACAGACAAACAGAAGGCATCTGCCTACTGAAGTATGTGAATGACTATGACCTAGGAGCAATAGCCGACTCAAGAGTGTTGTGGACAACATACAGAAGGGGCTTTGTGGGTGAGGTTTGTGTGACATATGGCCACAATCTGATAGCTACATATTGCATTGTCACCCCTATGTTAATAACCCTGTACCCATGAACTACCATCTAGGCAGCGGTCAACATAATGGACACTGTGTGTAAGGGATGCAGCTGGACAGTTGTCTTTCCTGTGATAGCTATGTCACCACACCTGTCAGGTAGTCATACGTGGCAACCCTAATAATGACAGGGTGCCATCCATGAATATAGAGATCATTGTCCAGCCATACACAACACTCAAGTGACCCATATCAGATCACATATTTCCTTTAAGGGGTATTGGCCATGTGCAGATGGCCTATACCAGCCTTCCCATTCCCCATCTCAACTATGTAGCATGATGCATACCCTGAATAAATCCATGTCCAACCCAGTGATGTTGGACATGCTACACATACACATCCTGAACTCAAGCACATACTTCATGGACATCCACTTTCCACATGCTGGACAGATCCTTGTCCCATACACTTTACATAGTCATGCAATACTATGCTTTCCTGTCCGTCAAAGCTGCACATCGCTCCCCTTTCAGAAATGGTGTGATGACCGCATGGTAAATGTATCATTAACCCTGTGGATCAGTAATATGGCACTGCTCCACCTGGCCCCAGAGACCTGCCTGTCGGCTACATCCAGGTAACCTTTCATCCTAGATTCATACATGGCCCATGGCATATAGCCTACTAGTTGACTTTGACCGTATATGCTATAGCTGATATCCATCCCTGCAAATACCATCTGGCTAGCCAGTGTCCCATGTGTATCACATGTGCAACACAGGTGATACATGGCAGGATGTTGAATTGCTGTACAGTGCCATGTAGATGTATATGGCAGAACACATACATGTAAAACCTTATGTCTGCAGGGTCACAGATCATGTCTTTTAAGGCAGTGTAAGTCTTTATATGTCATGTATACACAGCATCAAGGTTGACTGCATTAATGTGGACACATCCAGCCATGTGCTGATAGGTAGGAAAACCAGTACAGGCAAACAGACATGCCCACATCAAGACAGCATCCACATGGAGTATGAGCAATGTAATCAGGTGACACACACCCATATATGGTGATAATATCCACTCACCATTGAGTGTCACGTGTGTGACACAAGCATGTCAGTGTCATGTAGATTTGCAAATACAACTATTTAATCTTAATAAATGTGATACACATGTATGTTCAGCTGTAGCTCTGTATGTCTCTCTGAGTTACTGTGACCTGTCTCCATCATTATGTCTTCCAGGTATACTGCGTGCAAAGCTACCCCCTTTTACCCTTTTACCCACTTGGAGGATGAGGCCCTCATCCCATACCTACATGACAATCATGATATCCTGTTCAGCAATGTGCCACAGGATGCACAGCAGTGGGATGCCCTGTGGATGGAACTTCGCAGGAGGGTTAATGATGTGGGTGGCCACAACCGCACATACCAGCAGGTGCGCAGACACTGTACAGACCTCATTAGATGGGCGAAACAGCATGCAAATGCAATCGCCAGGGAACAAGGTGCAACAGGTGGTGGACCACCAACCCAGTCCCCACTCACACGTACCGAGGAGCTACTGGCCAACCTGGACACACCTGCAGAACCACATCCAGAAGCCTTAGCCTATATTGTGGAGGAGGGTGTCTCTCAACCACTGAGCCTGGAGTTGCATGGTAAGTCAGTATTGCACCTATAACAACTATATTCCATATAGTTGCATGTGTCACTGTACAATATGTAATGTAACATCATATGCAAGGCATGTATGCACACATGCCGCATACTATAGTATGCTACTCTATGTATGCACACATATGCATACACCATAGTATAGTCTAATGTACTGGTGTATGTGTTAACATGCAAATTGCACACTGTAGCCATCATACAGGCGTGCATAATGCTCATACTGCTGTGTTACTCCTATTTATGTACCTCTGGTATTCCGCTGCGACAGCAGTCCATTGCAGGTGAGACTGTTATTATTTATCAGGCATTGTAATGCACAGCTATATCTGTCATGTGGACATTTACAACATGTACACATAATGTATGGTCCTGTCACAATATACAGGTCGGACCTGCAATGCATCACAATGCCTACCCATGTGCAGCACTTGCAAACTATGTGAATCACCTCACCGACCTGAATCCTCGCAAACTGTCATTGCCAGATGTGTGGACAGCTGTGCATACAATAGTGGAGGTGCTGTTCACTGTAAGGACATGTACTACAGATCAGAACTACACATGTGGGGAATACAAATAGTACTACCCAGTGGGCTGGAGTATGGCCAGCCCACAGGATTCACTGGTATGGATCATAGCCCTGCTATGAATGTCACACAGTGTGATGTGCTATCTTGACATGTCCATGACTTCTAGTGGCCTGGCTGCAACACTGACTAACTTACCTGAAAACATATCCCACATACCACCCTTTGTCTGCATAACCCTGTCGTCAATGGAGCATATGACATCTATGGGTGTATGTCATATGGGACAAATAGACACCCGCCACAATAATTTGGCCAACACATGTACACACATGGCCATGGAGGATGACCAGAGACATGAAGCAACACACACAGTAGACATAATGTGCTTGTGTGTACACCCTGTCGATGGCTGCACATAGTCCAGCTATGGCCTTTGTGTAATGGTTATATTGTAGATGTGGAACACTAGACATCCTAAAGGCCTGTGCACATCTTGTGTAGGCGTGACATCAATCCACCACATAAAATGTGTTGAACATCTGGAGGGTGTCACAACATGAAAGTCACGTGTACAGTATCCACATCGGACATCAAAGTCATACTTGCTCCTCGTGTGTGTGTGGTACACAGATGTCATGTGGGACATGGTGTACCGACGTGTTTGCCATGTCTGGCCATAGTTGCCAGGCAGCAGCAATATGGTTGCAGATGTGCAGGGGTGTCATATGTATACCCTTCAGTGACCTGTGTCACACATTCCACATCATGGTTTAGTGTGTATACACCTCAGTGATGTGGGTCACATTCCACAGTATATATGTATTGTATCTGAACACAGTCATGGCTATGAACTGTGTCTGTAACTCACACTGTATAGCAATAGAGACACCTCATGATTCCCTGCAATGGCCATGCACATCAGCTAAATGTGCAGTATATCTGTAGGGTAGACACACAACACTGCACTGGGACACCATTATCCCACTGTATATTTAACAAGACACCATTGTGTTAACCATGTATGCATGTCATTGCACACCTCAGCAGATCACATGTCATACTACATGTGATTGTCAAGATCATATGCCACACATCAGGCAGGTGTATTGTTAATCTGTGCTGGTCTACATGGTGTAACACAGGGATGTATGCTAACTACTACTATGATTGTGTAATTTGCATGCCATCTGCTATGACACATGCATGCTGTTGTGTGCAACCCAGGGATGTATGATAAGTACCACTATTATTGTCTGCGCTGCATGCTGTCTGCAGTATCACATGCATGTTGCATGCCTTCTGTCATATCACATGCATGTGTGTGTGTGTGTGTGTGTGTGTGTGTGTGTGTGTGTCTGTGTCTGTGTGTGTTTGTCTATTGTATAGATTATAATGTACAGTTCTTGTCTGCCCTCACACGTGATGTAGGTGCATTGCCCTCCTGCGGTACATCTGATGAAAGTTTCCCCACAGACTCTAGCAGTGATGATGAGCGTATGATTGAGGTACAGGCAGGGTTGTCAGGGGCTGAAACTGTGCCATTGGCTGCTATTCCAGCTATAACCCCCTCATCCCACACACAGATCCCATGCCTGCACATACCCCATCACCAGTGGCCATAGAGGAAGGACAGTTGGTGTGTGGTAGCTTGGAACAGGAAAGTGTGGGGGCTATGGAAGGTGTGTCTGCACACCATGGTGTCAGCCAACTGACTGGTGGTGCCCCACATAGGCATGTGGCCAGTGCTGCTCATAGGAGGACCTATGGCCAACATGCTCCTGCAAGACAGAGAGCAGCAGCTGGTGTCACCAGACGCATGTTTCAGGCTGTAATGGAGGCAAAGGCACATGCTGAATGGCACAACAGAGAAGATCAGAGGCTTCAGAGGGCTGCTGTCCATTCTTTAAACAAAAACATCCAGGCAATGGTAAATGCTCAACAGCAGATTGGTGAAGCTTTGGATGGACAATTGAGTGACGGTTGGAGTCCTTGACCGTGGCATGATAATCCGTGAGCATGAGCTGTCTGTGTTGGAACATCTGGTAGCAGTGAAGCATTGGGCATGGGGATGTAGGCCTGCTACATCACTTGTTTCAGGTTTACGTGTATGGGCTACCTCACATGTCTGCTCCCATAGTGGTGGTAGCAGCAGAAGTGCATCTGGTGCTGTGCTGTCCACACCATGACACAGCAGGCCACGTGCATGTGGCTCGGGATGGTCCCAACAGGGACACGGTTCCAGTGGACAAGTGACATAAGACAGTACCCAATCTGCACCTCTGCCTGGTAGTGCCCGTGCAACCCCTGGCAGGCACAGGTCACATGTCCGTGGCCGGACACCGTGAACTGTAAAACCTGGCCTCTACAGTCTGCAGCTGTCAATAATACCCCTGTGCAGGTCAGACACATGCCAAAACTTTGTGCATACATACACGCACACACTGGAAACATATGTAGGGCACCGCAACTCACACATGCATAACACCCACACACACCCAATTAGATCAAAGGCCTTAACCCACACACATGATGTCATCCAATGGTGCACCTAGGCCTCTGGCAAACATTATCACCCTGTGCATATGATGATGCCCATGCCACATCCCTGACATCCACACCATTGGTGTAGGGACATGCTCATATGGTCTGATGCACAGGGTGAACAGACTAGGAAGATAAGTGTAGTTTACAATTGTTGAGTACTGTTGACAGGCAGCAGACATACCATGTACTACAGGTGTACAATGCATTTCGTACTGTTAACAGTATGTGTCTTGTGTAACAACAGTAACTGCATGTTGGTCATGATGTTCTGCTGTCCTCCTTCAGGTCTAATTGCACGTGCTGGTGGATGTCAGTGTTTGCAGTTAGTGTCCCATATGTCAATGTGGACTTCTCACAGGTATGTATGAATATACCAGAATGCACAGTGTAGCTGCCACATAACAGTGAGAATGTTCCACATTCCAAACACGTCTACTGATACAAGAGCATGATAGCTGTGTATTAAGCTACTGTGGCTACAGACGTGACATCCATACAGGGTGACATCACAGGTACAGTTACATTGAGTGGTGAGGTAATAGAGCAGTCTAGCTGATTACAAGGGTAGAGGCCAGTGGGAAGCGTGATGCCTCATTGGGAAGCAGTAATACACGTTCCCATGATAGGATGCCAACACACAACTGCACCCACACTCTCAGGTAATGACACACATGTATTCAGTGACACAGTAACACACTCATGGATTCACCAACGCAGTAACACACACTCACACACAGTTGTTACTGTTGAGGTGAGGACCTCTGCCTATGTGCAAATCATCATTACAGTACTGTGCACCTACATGATGTGCCACAGAGAATACACATGTACAGGTAGTCACTATGGCCTAAGATTGGGGACATCAACATGGATAGTAGATTGCATCGCCTGGATGGGGGAAGGGGTCTTATCAGTTCAGTATGGTAACATACATCCTCACTCCAGGGACCAGACACCCATACATACACACACACACACACACACACACACACACACACACACACACACACACACACACACACACACACACACACACACACACACACTGTGTCATTCAGTATTGAATATACCTATGTCACTCACATACAGATACCTCACATGTGTGAGATACACGCCCCTGCCTATGTCCTGCTTTCTACATTGCAGTCTATACAGATGTGTACACTAGTGTACAGGAGAGTGAGTAACAATTGAGATGTATTCCCCACCATACGTGACATATATGGACACACACGCAACCACACATGCCAGTACTGTGAATCAAAGACCTGCCTAGCTCATGATATGTATGACAGACTTACAGCGGTATTGCACACATTACAAAGTGTACTGATGCTTCCGTTGGCAACACTGCTGATATATGCACACAGGATGTCTTAACTGTTAATAGGTGTCAAGTGATTTACCTTCGCTGTCACCCTGACCTCTGTTTACGTTGTGTGTTATGTCCTTCAATTAATGAAAACATTGCTTACCGGTTACACAGGTTATTGTAAGACCCCTTGTGACACACCTGTGAGCTGTCCTCAGCAAACATCCATCTGCAAAGATGCCCCACCACTTAGTTATTTCCACAAATCTATCCATACCTGAGGTACATCTTTCCATACATTCAGCATATCACCATATACAGGTGGCAATGTTGAGGCTGCATTGCAACTGCATGATGTACTAGGATACACATCACCTACATACATCAGCAACTGCACATGCATGTTATCTGAATGCACTCCACTACATGTACATGTGTATAGGTCCTACAATCTTGTCATTTGGGCATGTTTGTAGGCATTGCAATTGGTGGACATGTGTAATGACATACATGACACATGGACTGTTGTATGATATGATAGGTGTAATGAGTGACCGGTACAGAGGGAATGTTATGTCTGTCAACACTGATATCACACCTTATGTACTATTAGCATTCAGCAGCCATGGACCTACATTCCATGTGCATGTGTGTAATGGCTGTAGCCACCTGTTTGCACAAAGTACAACGGCTATGTTATTTACATGTATGTTTTGTGTGTGTGTGTGGCATGTACATACCCAGGGCAGGTACATGTATGTTATATCCATACATGAGGGTGTGTACTGGTGTACAGCAACCGTCATCTGCTAATGCTGTAAATAACCGAGGGCCCCTGGTATGTGTACAGCTGACCTGGTTACAGACAGTGGTATCATTGCATTGCATAACACATGATGCAATTGTGTCAGTACATGCTTACTCTCTGCAGTTGATGTAGAGCTTGGTACAGTCCACTGGTCAAGGGTCACATGGTGGTGTACTCTTATATGTCCTACAATATGTATGAATGTGTGTTGGTGGTCCGAGGGCATGGTGGTCTCTGAGGTTTACATCCTAGAATTCAGTATGTGACACTGTGTCCTGCACATGACTCATCTGTGATGCCTTTCCTGGAGGTACCGGTCAGTACATGTGAGTGGCCTCTATGTATGTGGGGACACCACCACCTGGAGCGGTCTACACCTGTGTTATGGCCCACATGTCTGTTTCTGAGGTATATGGTGGTAGTGCTATTGTGCACTACAGAGTCATTTGCCAGGTGTTCCTCACTGCACAAATGTCAGTACTCCCCATTGCTGGATCTACAGTGAGCAGCTGTGATTATGGACACTACACATCTAGGACTGGTTAGCATAAGCATACAATGCAGTTGTCCTGTAGGTGTCAAAGTGTCGTCCTGTGTTTAGGACATTTGCCTTGGAATGGCACTGTATGGGCGTATGTGACTTGGGTATTATCCCCACTCCCTTGAATCATGGATGCATGTGATATGTGTCAAAGGCCTGTCTACTGTCAGTCATTTCATCCCAGAATGACAAACACTGGACAACCTCGTACTTACAGCAGGACATTGGCTCATTGTGTTGTTCAAGCAGTTGCCACCTCTAGCAAGGCTCATTGTGTTGGTCAAGCAGTTTCCACTCCTAGCAAGGCATCACTGTGAGTGGTGATATTGTGCTTGGTATAGGATGGTACATCTAAGGTGATGGACAGCAGCAGACGTTGTGTAAAAGACCAGTGTCAAATATATGTAGAGCAGCGTTCCTGCTAACAATGACAACTACTAACCCCAGAGCCCATTACAATGTGTTCTTTATGTCTACCAGTAATAGCATGGCCACTGTGGCCTTCCGTGTTAAGAATCAGAGTGCTTCCCAGACAGCCCTGTGCTACTAAGTGTATCAGCATGCCCAGTATAACCTTGTATAGATGGACACATAGTGCATTCTAGCCCTGTGCTACTAAGTGTGTGAGCATGCCCAGTGACACATTGTGTCGGTTATGTGCCTCTGTGTATGGGCATGGCCATTGTAACCCTGTACAGTGATAGTAGTCATCCATTCCACAGATGGGCATACTCCAGGTCAGGATGGATTCCTACTTTAAACACACAGGTTCACAGGTATGTACATCTTAACTGCCAGTGATGTCCGCACTCCTAGAAGGTCATAATGACAGCCTTGAAATGTGTAGTCTGTGTGGCGCGACTCGTAACTATGTAGTATTGTAATTGTGATCTGTAAATAGGCAGGTGTTCCGTTCCCACCACTGGCATGTGTGTGTTTGTCCCCGTCTGCCTGAGGACTGAGTAATGCTTTTAGACTGCTCACACTCCTTACATTCTTATACCTACCTTTGGCAAGGCTGATGATGTCACCCACCTACAAATACACCTCTGGGAGTGCTGTGTCCCAGTTATCTCGGTAGTGCGTTCTGTAACTGCATAATGCTGTAGTGTAATAAAGTAGTTAGGTCGGTGTTCTAATCCCAGACTTGCTGTGTGTGTGTCTGTGTTTGTCCCCATCTGCCTGAGGACTAAGTAATGCTTTTAGATTGCTCACACTCCATACATTTCTTATATCCACCTTTGGCAAGGCTGATGATGTCACCTATCTACAAATACACCTCTGGGAGTGATGTGTCCCAGTAATCTCGGTAGCGTGTTCTGTAACTGTGTAATGCTGTAGTGTAATAAAGTAGTTAGGTCAGTGTTCTAATCCCAGACATGCCAAGTGTGTGTGTGTGTGTGTGTGTGTGTGTGTGTGTGTGTGTGTGTGTGTGTGTCTCTGTCTTCCTGCATGATACAAGTACAGTGCTTTGTAGAGTATGCACTCTCTGTACAAATCGCATGACCACCTTTGTCATTCCTGCTGTTGTCACCCACCTAGGTATACACCTGTAGGCATGCCGCAACCCAGTATTCACTGTAGTGTGTGCCCTAAATGCATATTGCTGCAGTGTGATATGGTAAGGGGTTGTATACAGGACATGGCAAGTGGGTGTTTGTCTGTCAGAGCCTGTGTAAAGGTGGCCGTGATTGTCTTACCATCGGACATGTTTGGGAGTGGATTTTGTAGTTTTCCTATATGGTGTCCGTCTTATGACACATTGACCACCTCACGAGGAGTACAGCTGTCAGTCAGCCATGGGACTGTGTTGGCAAGCCATACCCATACATCTGGCAAAAGGCCTGTTGAACAAAGTATGCAGCCCTACTAGTACCTGGTATATGTCCCGCACCCATGTGCCATGCACAAACAAACTTGCCTAGGATATCCTGCTATGTTGCTAGTACCATGCACATTTATGACAGATAGTAGGCATGGTGTGAATGCAGTGGCCTGCATAGGACATGGCACCCTTTACAGTGGTACAATAGGCACATATATGCGGACATTGTGCCTTCACTATGTTCCACACTGAATGCCTGCAACATATGTGGTGACATCAACTGTGATTCACAGAGGCCAGACAATGCTGTACACTTGTGCCCTGTATGGAACCATGCCACTGACACCACAGAATACTTGTATCATACTATCCATGCAGGTGCAGGGTTGACCTGCTCACTATAAGCAGGTTTCGCCACACCAGGCCAGTATTGGCATATTGGGGGATAACAGGCTGTCTACACAACATGTGTCTGCCAAACCAGGTACACCTGTACATGTCACTGTACAGTATTGTGGGACATGCACATCCCAGGCAATGTCCATGTGAAGGACTATCAAACACAGACATGGCATGCATTGCAAAGCTATGGCCATACACATTGGTAACCAGGATGTCTGGCCAGATAATGCAGTACCCATCTGTGTGGGACATTGCAGGCACTACACCCCTGCACTGCACACCATTGTCAGGTGATGTGATGCCAAGGATTACCCCTCACCCAGCCTTGTACAGCCATCTTGCACAGCCAACCATTACACACCCATGAAGCAATGCATACCTGGATGCCAGTACTGGCACCCTGTGTCTGCGTGTGGGTTGTGATGCTCCCAACCACAGTCACTCCCAGTATAACCCTCGTTGGCATACCAACAGATGTCAAGCACTTTCACATGCCGTAGCCCATAGAACCTCCAGATATCCCCTGTGGTGCATATAGTCCTGTGCATTACTGCAGTGTGGCAAACTAAGTAGTTACATTGTGTATTTGTGGCCCTGGAAAAGGTGTCAATGTGTGTCCATTAGAGAGTGTGGCTGTGGTGACAATGGCATCCGTTCACATGGACAGCCATGTGTGCCACACCTAATGTATGTCTACTATATCTCTGTTGCAGATGTCACTCACCTACACACATATATGTTCTTACAGCACAGCAACATGTTGCCTTTGTGGCACATGTAGTAACGTCATGCACATGTAATAGTAATGAGCAGTCAGTCAGGGGTTTGACCACAGTACTGTTCGCCGTGTGGCAGATGATGCTTATGGTTAAGTCTCCAAGCCCTTTCCTGGTGTACTTTGCCTGTTCCAGCCACACACTCTCTGGTGGATGTGAAGTAGTACACCTGCACAGCAGTAGCATGTGTATTGTAAGTGATGGACATGGTCAGGTGATAGCCTCTGCACCTATTGCAGTCCTCTTCTAGCTGATTGTATGTGGTATAGCTGTGATGGTGTTCCCATAGCCATCCGCATGATAAACACAGTACACTATCTAGGGAAAACATGTTGTTATTTGGCCATGACAGTCGCTGTGAGTGGTACCTGGATGTGATGTTCTGCCACGGCATCACAGATGATATCTGGATGTACCTCAGTCATTTTCCACAGTGAGAAATAGCCTAAAGACAGGAGGGTGATGTGCCACACATGACTACAGCATGTAAGTGTAGCTATGCTGCATTGAGACTACTGCCTGTTTAACGTGTGTGGTAATGGCTATTCTGCATGTTATAATACAGACATGACAGTACTCTGTTCATGAGGGACACCCATCTGAAGGGACATCTGTGAACTGGTCAGTGTGTGCAACCATTTGTTTCCTGTGTTACACACTGAACACACATATGTGCACAGCAGAAGCATGGTGTGAGGATTGCAGACAGTACATGATGATGGGGATGTGTTACTGCCATCGCATCCCTGAATGGACATGTGTCACATGAGACAGTGGTATGACAGACACTGTCTGGGGTTCCCAGTGACAAGCCAATAATGGGCAACTGTTCATAGCTGCGGTCACAGGTCTACTACACATTGTACAGATGGCATGGAGTATATATACATGTGCTGTCCTCCCTCTGCAAATGTATACCATCTGTTGTGTCGGGTTGCTGGTGATATCTATGCATACTGTCGTAGGTAATCCTGTATGCTGTTGTCTATCACTCAGCCATATGTGGGTTTAAACTGCAACACCATAGGCTGAATGGGTTGGGAGGTCCTGGCAGAACCTCCTGTCCTACTTCAGCTGACCATGGCACCGGGCACTAGCACATCTGTGGCCCAGCCTTAGACATCAACCTCTGTTGGCTCTGCACCACCTTCTGGTGGTACCACCACTGAGGATGGAGCATGTCCCCCCTTTGAGCGGGACCAGATAGGCACATGTCTGCTGTCGTGCGGTCCCGGATGTGCTGCGTTGGTAGCTCACTAAGGGGTTCTGAAGCCAGATACGCCAGCTCAAGGGCAGAGTATCACATTTACAGGGTGATGATGCCTCTCCTGGACAGCCACCAGCACTGCCTCCTTTGCAGCTGTTTAGGTGCAGTGGCAATTGCCCATGGCTGGGGACCTCCGTCCCACTGTTCCCATGGGCTTGTGAATGCCAAACACCCATCCCTGTCTGGGGTGTATCCCCCCCCCCCACATGTGTGATATACCAACCCTGTATGCTGTCTTTTCTGTGATCCTACCTATCTTCCATGGCCATACCTACACTCCTTCCCCTACATCTGACCCTCACCTACAGAAACTTAAGGCCAATCGGCTCCTAGGATAACATTTGCCCTATACATATCTGTCCATTACACACACATGCCCACTGGACACATGAAACCCTTGTTATATGCATTACAACATACTCCTATTATCCTCACCCCTGTCCCTCAGGTGCACAATCCTGGTATGCACATCACTCCTACATGGTCCAGGTACACGTGATGAGGATGACCCCATTGTACACACAACACTACTGGTCCGTCTATGGTTACCCCATTTACCTTTATCATGATGATGATGTTGCACACAGCACCTTGCAAGAGTACAGTTCACACATAATGATTGGACAGGTACTGTTGTGTTAATGTACATTACATGCACAGAGTGATGTATACGGTCAATGTATGACTGACACATGTCTGTCTGAGGGAGTCTTGAGATCACATAGAGCAACATCACTACATAATACAGGTGTCACTGGTGTTTCCCATTTCATTCATTTGCAATGCTTTGTTGCCACATGGTATGTTCCTGATATATCTCTATATATGTATGTAACTATATGCTGGACATAAACACTCACATATACATCTACATGATGGGATACATTCCTATACTGTTGAATGACTGCGCTGTATGATATGTTTGTGGTACTGTCCGTTGTCTGTAGATCTGCCATTGCTTATTGGTAATTCACATTAGCTGTGTGCACAAGGTCCTGGTTCCGACCATTGCAAAGGATGTTTATTTGATTGCAGGGCAGAACAAGCCCATTGGATACGGAGGAAGTAAGGCACATTAAAGCAGTTGGGAGTGGGTGTGCGTGGGTTTGTGCGGTGTTAAGCACTGCTGACCTTTGGTTACAGCTTCTTACACTCGGTTAGCCTCTACATTGCTTTACCAGTGCAATACTCGCATACTGGTAGGCAAACACGCTTACACCCATTCACTCCCGCACTTGCAAATGCACTGACATTGGTGCTTGCATCTGTCACTCACACCCCTAGGTGGGAGTGAGGATTGTGGAATCAGTGGCCTGTCCAGTGAACCAATCATATTATTTGCGTGTTCCTCATACAATCTGCTCCCACCTTGTGATGCCTATTACATCAGACTACATGACTACAGTCATAGCCGTCATTAGGCATAGGCCAACTAGGAAGCCGCCTAGGGTGCCGCTTTAGTAGGGGCACTTTTCCAGTATTTATTTGGTGTAGGTAGACCAGGATGGGAGCAATGGGTGGTGTGGTGGGGGAGTGCCGTGGTGCCCTTTTGCCTAGGGCACCAGTTGACCTAAGGCCGCTCCTGACTACAGTATCGGGAATGGCTGCCCATTAGGTGACAGCATGGCATTTGACTGTATGGAATCAGTGGCCTGTCCAGTGAATTAATCATATTATTTTTGTGTTCCTCATACAATCTGCTCCCACATTGTGATGCCTATTACATCAGACTACATAAACTACAGTATTGGGAATAGCTGCCCATTAGGCGATGGCATGGCATTCGACTGTACGGAATCAGCGGCCTGACAGTGAATTAATCATATTATTTGTATGTTCCTCATACGATCTGCTCCCATCTGGCTGATACATCGGAACCGAGACTCTTCAATACAGACAAGTAGTTGGGTTTTGGGAGCCACATCCGTCGGCTGAGTCATGCTACCGCATACCTATTATAGGTTTGCAACCTTTTCAATTGGCCAAGGAGGGACTTTAGGGTTAACCCCTGTCCAACTTTGCGAGGTACAGTCCCTCTTTAGGCAGTTGTGTCCTGCAAAAATAATCAAGACATAGCAAATGTCCTGATTACAGGACAATATTATATTCTACATTTCTTTAATTGTTGCATAAAACAGTTATTTTATATATGAAACTTCTATATGTTATGTGAAGTAGCATAAGCAATTCAAATGTTACTAGAATAAGCTTTTATTTGTGCAAATAAGTATAATTCTGTACTATGCACGGCTGTAGGTATGTTTTATCCTGGAAAGTCTGACATTTCTACAGAACATGCCCCACTTTGGCAATTTGGAAAGGTGGCAACCTTATATGACCTGTATGTAGAGACGTTAGATTTTGCAGGAAAACACATACCCACAGCCAGTAGAAAGGAGATTACGTCACTGTTTTGCCTCAATAAAAGGTTATTCTTGTAGTATTATAGTTGCTTATACTGTTTCTTATAACATATAGGTGTTTCAGATACAAAATAATTGTTTTATGCAACTACTACAGACAATATAGGAAATCTTTGCCCTAAAGCACAGGACATTTGTCATAATTACATTTATTTTGCAGGACACAGCTGCCCAAAGGGGAGTGTCCCTCGCAAAGGTGGACAGGTGGTAACCCCAACCCTATTATTCTATCATCTTTCTAAGGTAGTCGGCGGAACATGTGCTTCCTCTCTCTAGCAGACCTCTCATACGAAAGAAGAAGAATGAACAGTGAATCAGGGACACTGCATAATGACCTCAGGGACACATTTAGAAGGTTGGTGCTATTAACCTGACACATTGATGGACACAGAGCACATATGTATTCGTACACATTGTCTGAGGTACATGCTGTTTAGGACTCCTACATGTTGTCATTATTCATTACGTGTATTCCGCCACCTTTCCTCCTAATATCACTAGTTCTAGGAGGATTTAGTTGGGACTGTGTTATATTCTGATTTGTAATCACGGACGTCCCTGGTAATCGGGACAGTTCAATGATATGGTCCCTATGTGTTCCCCCAATGGTTTACGGACTATCCAGTAGATGTGCTCTTAAGGTTTGGGAGGTATGGGTGTCTGCGATACCCACATTTGAATATTACTTACATCCACGGGGTAGTCCTAATACGTCTCTGCCAGCCAACACCTGCATGCCTAGGCCCATAATCGCATACCCATAGTTCCCCTACCTGCCACTCCTGTACAGCACTCATCCTTACTGTGGGCGCAGGTGGGGTATGAACACACCCCCTACACACTGCCCACTCTCCACGTTTCGGGACACATGTATGTTTTGTCAACCCATGTGTTATCAGGCTTGCACAACCTACAGTTCCGTGTACAGCTACATCCTGGTCACAGCAATCTTTACTTGTCTGGAAGAACCAAATTTTTGGTGTCCCACAAGGGACGTCGCTGTCCATGTTTAAAGTGTAGGCCTTGTAGATCTCTCGCACTGGTAGTTTCCTGCCAGTGGTCTGGAAAGCAGTGGTGTATTTACCTTTATTGCGTGTCTGTATGTCTCACCGGCCTAGCTGGGGGGGATGGGGGTAGACGTTTGTTTATTGGACCTCCCAACAACATATGCTTGGTCTGAACATATGTTATCCGTAACTGCTGTAACATAACCTAGGTATATACATGTGTATATTTACTGTAACATACATATATATATATATATATATATATATATATATATATATATATATATATATATATATATATATATATATATATATATATATATATATATATATATTTACATTAATATATACAGATATATCTGCATATGTATGCATACATGTATATTCATATCTTGCTGTATATATATATATATATATATATATATATATATATATATATATATATATATATATATATATATATATATATATATATATACATCTGTGTGTCAATACATTCCCCACTCATACACACTTACACATGTGTAATGGTGTTTATATATGCTTCACCAGCATACTAGGGCCTTATTCATTATGACACTGACACTTCACTCCAGTTATCTTGTAATCAGTATTTAGCACGTTATACAGCAGACAGATATCGCAATATGTTCATGTATGGATTACCAATGGTAAATGGAATGTGATACAGTGTGATTTGACCCATCCCTCTTCTGCACAGCCTATTATTCCATCTACTGTCGATGTTTGTTTGTGCACATTCCTGATATTTATGTCAACAAATGGAATGCAAGTGTTACAGAGAATGTACTTCAACATATTTTTGTCTGCATGTATGTATGCATATATACCTATTACGAACTAGCTGATCTCCACAGGACGGTCCATTAGAACCGGGCCATCAAACCCTGGCACGTCTGGATCCATAACTGCATACCCATAGTTCCTCCACCCCACCCGTGTTGAATTTAAACATGTAACATCCATTATCCACTTGTTATCGCAGCCATGACAAAACTTTACATATTGCCCTCTCCAGAGCGTTTTGGGCCCTACACACATTTTGTCCCACCTCGTGTATTCACAGGGTCTCCCGCCATGTATATTTGCACATACGTGCCTTTCCTGGGGTTATGGAATACGACCATTTGTGCTTTACAATTTCTGGTGGTCCTAGCATGGGACTACATTCTGTCTGTGTGTAAAGTAGACTTAGCAATTCACCGATGTTACTCCCACTGTAAAACCCTGCCTGTGGTGTGAGTAGAGGTGCTCTGCTCACTCCTGGGCAGCATTTTATGACATACACCAAACACTGGAGACGGCAGAACAATATGCTCCAAGTAGCAAATCACAGTCACAGTTCGTCTCAGTAAAATATACCGATGCAAAAAGCGAGTAGTCTCCAACTTCCAGAAAATATACTCCAGGCAAAAAAGAATAACACGTTTATTAGTATATAGGGCAAGCGCTTTCACCGTTTAGGCTTCTTCAGGCCAAGAACACCTTAAATACTACAGGATATGATGACATC
>NC_056735.1:1934473698-1934591198 GCF_019279795.1 Protopterus annectens | reverse complement strand
AATACCTGTTCATCTTTGGGTCGTCCTGACAAGGACAACTTGAATCACGAATGGGCAGATATTGGGCGAATGCTCTGACCATTGGTAGGGTTACCACCTTTTCATATGACCAAGATGGGACATTTTTGGGACACACATCAGATTTTACAGGCCAACACATACCCACGGTCAGTACAAAGGATAGTATTTTAGTTTTATGCCTAAATGTAAGCTTATTGTTGTAGCAGTTTAGTTGCTTATTCTGTTTCGCTTACTTGCTTATTCTGTTTCTTGTAACATTTAGGTATTTTACATACGGAAATAAGTATTGTATGGGACTGTTACATAAAATATGGGACATAATTATGTCCTACAGTCACAGGACATTTGACATTTATAATGGTTTTGGTGTGGACACAACTGCCTAGAGGGGGACTGTCCCTCACAATGTGGGACAGGTGGTAACCCTAACCATTGGGCTAGGCTTAGCAATTGATGGCGTGCTAACACGATGCGTTTTGCTTCCACTTGGTATAACTACTGACACTGCAATGGAATACGGGCACGGGGTTTTAAATGCCATTTGTTCGAGGGATGGGGACTCAATATTCAGATACGTGCCTTTGTGTTTACTTTTTATTTTGTTGTTCGCAAAACTGTCTTGTATGCTTTGCATACATTTCAGTATCGACGGACACTGACAGGAGTGATTACTATTAGAGGCAGGCTGTACTAGTCAGCAATTTAGGTTGCTCGTATGCAGCGCTTGGACATGCACCCTGCACTCACGCACATTTCCTATGCACGTGGCCATTGTGGCAGCATGCCTTCATTAATATGCATGTGGTGCTGCTGTGCCATCTCTACACCGCATGGTTGGCACAAGACTAATGCTGTCCTTGTGCCGAGCTTCATGAATTCCGGGGATAGTCTTTAAACCAGCTGATAGGATGAGCCTAGTTTTGAATTCGTCTAGATTAGTGACCAAGAAGAAGAAGAAGAAGAGAGCCACTGTTTCAAAAGCTCTGATTTTGTCAATGAACACATCAGCAGTAATAACTATGAGTTTAAGTTATCATAGATTCTCACTGCAGCTGTATATAACACTGGTTATGTGCAATATCTGTTTATGTAGTCAAACATTTTGGCAAAAATTGATTTTTTGAGAATCTTTGGGACTAGAGAAGGTTAGCAATTGATCGATAATCATTTAGGGTAGCAGAGGAAGTTTCATTGGATAAAGACACAGTAATGGTGCATGTGAAAGGGTCTCCAATAATACCTGTGGTTAAATGCATGTTATAAATGTGGGATAAGGGTCTTTGGGGAAGTTATTTCTGGTAAAGACAGAGTGCTGGCATGTGTGAATGCATCTAGAATATTCCTCAGAAATACTGTGTGAAATATTTCCAGATTTTGCACTTAATCTTTAATCAATTTTCTTTAGTGAATTGTGTATCTCTACCACCTTTTATTTGATGTAAAAGCAAGAGCTGAATTCTGAATATCAATATTTTTGTTGGGAATGGTGGGTGATCTTGTGTTAAGTAGAAGTAGATGATGATGATTGGCTTAGGATTATTTTTTACTAATGCTATTAAGAAAGTGTGTCTTGACATTATATATGGCAGTGACTGTGTGTGTTGGACACTAAGTTGGGGAGTTGATGCTGTGTTCAATTGGTTGCTCCATAGCTTTACCCTCTGCACCCCCCAATGTGTGGGTGTGCCTCCTATGCCTCCTACATTTACATATAGAAACTATGAAATTACTGGACATTGCGGTGCAGATAAACCCCTAAAATACTGCAATGGAAGTGTTTTAAAGAAAGTAACACTAATCACACATTACTGATTACATGTTACAAGATCTGTCATTAGAGTCACATTTATACGCTTTACAACCTTTAATTTCTGATATGAGTATATTTTGGCTTACCAAATGTCTAGTTCTTTGGGTGAGAAGAATGAATATGTGATAAAATAGACTATGATGATGGGAATACTATGTCTTTGAAATTCTATCTACCTGTAGCCTGAAAGAGAAAAAAGGGGTCTAGTTCTACAATTAGAAATTCTGTAGACAGACTTGTGTGACATGAGCACCCAAGGGAATATTGTTTCTTACTGACTGGATGTTTGATAGTGGTTTAGAGGTGGCAAAGGACACTGTTCCTCTTTTAGAAAATAGAGGAATGGTTTGTATGAGGAAAATTAATTCCAAATGCTACATTTTCATGAGAGACAATTTAAATAATTTGTGAATCAGAGCAGAAAAAGATTGCCAACATCCAGAATCATGTTTATATGCTGTTTACCTGATGGAAGGGAATTAGTAAACAGAAATAAAAAAATAAGGCTAAAGTTGAGAATGACAAAGCATATCTGAATTTTGTTAGAAAGAATTAATACTAATGCGACTGAAGAATGCAGTGTGTCCAGGACAAAACTGAGCTTGATTATGTAGTACACTAAGTAAAAGTTTTTTTTTGTTTGTTTTGTTTTAGGTCAGTTAGCCTTTGCTCATGTTCAATTAATTTTGTAAGTCATAAGGAATAAAATATAGGTGACGTATTAAAGCCTGTTCAGAATTGGTAGGGATAAAATACATCCATCAGGTAAGAACCACACTTATTAGTACGAGCAATTTTCACAAACAAATGTGGTTAAATGTGACATAATTGCATGGGCCTACAAAGATTAGACTTATTGGGTTGTAATTTTGGAAATCAGAATTATAGTGGCACTTTTTCATTCTACAGTACATTACTGGCAGATACAGAGAGATTGAATATACATGGTTCAGAAATATTGGTAGATGATTGTTCTTTTTAAATCTTTGCTGCAGATAGATACTGGAGGACTTTTTTATTTTTATTTTTATTATTAGTTGATGTACTGCAGCGGCTTTGAGAGAATATAGTTTTGAAATGGGAAGATAGAAATAGAGTAGTTATCATTGGGAAACGAAGAATGTTGGGAGAATTCATTGAGAAGAAGGGTTCTATTTTTTATCAAACAAAATCTCTCTTTGGTGTTTTGGTGCATATTTGCTTTTAGCTTTGTAGTTATCCCCAAATCAAACGTAGTGTTGCTGATATTGGTTAGATTGTTTTTTTTTTTGTTTTTGTTTTTTTAGAGAGATAACTGAGGAATAAAACTAATGGAAGGGCACTGGTAACTGTTAAAATAAGGAAGGCACCAATTGAGAGATCAAAAGGAGTTAATAGGAGAATGTTCTTTGTTACGTGTGTGTTATGTGTGTGTGTTTAAATTAATGAAGATGCAGGTTTGTTCTGTTTTTAAAAGTGCAGTAAGAGATAAAAAGAAGGTGGTCATATAGAGAGATGGAGGTTGAGAACCATCTGTATGTGGTATTACTGAACAGTAAGTCTAGAAGATAATCTGGAGAAGGTGTCAATATCTGATTAGAGTGTATAGCAATGAGCTGAAAAAGGCTGAAGAGGTTAGTACTGTGCTCAAGTCTGCTTTAAAGGGATCTTAGTCAAATTTGAAGTGATAAAGCATTATGAATTTGTTTTTATTTATCCATGTTGAAAGTAAATATAGAAGCTGAATAAAAGTGGGACTAGAGGAAAGGGGAATCTAATGGTGCAGTGGTGGAGCGGTAGCGTTGTCACCTCACAGCAAGAGGTTCTCCGGTTCGATTCTCAGCTGGAGTGCCTTTTGTGCAGAGTCTGCATGTCCTCCATGCATTTGTGTGTGTTTTCTCTGGGTACTCTGGTTTCCTCACATGTTACAAAGACGTATATCTGAAACTTTTTCCCCCGGGCATCTGCTGAAAATTGGCTTTGTTCCAAGTCAGAATTTCCTGGTAAACAAATGTTAAATAAATATAAGGACAAGAAAATGTAAGTGTTGACTTGTACTATAATTTCAGAGTTATGTCAGTTTGGATCTATTGAAATGGATGAAGAAGAGGAATATGTGAAGGTGTGAACATTTACTTAACTGTTTTAAAGCATTGTTCTACCTCTTGTTTTGATGTCTGGTTGACCATATCTGTTTGCAGAGTAGGTTGTGTTTGCCAAATTAAACTGTGAGGTTGTCTTTGTTTCAGGTTTCAGCAGGTTGTAGTATGTCTGGTTCACATCCATGCTTCCATCTATACCTCAGAAACCAAACCTCATAACAATTGTGTCTCATGAATGCTGTCTCACATAAAATAATATCAGAGCAGAATACAATAGAATATTATTATACTAAACAAGGAAATGACAACTTTTAATGCAAAACATGCATAATAAATAAACCTTAAGATTGTCTAACTATAACAATGTGCAGAAACACTACTAAACCTATGTGATCTGACATATTAGCTATCTTACTGATAAGAAAGTTGTTTTTGCTAAAAAACTCTGACTGGTTGTTATCTGTATTTATTTATTACTCCCTGTTATGTGCATTTATTTTACTAGTGTTGTACATTCACTCAGCAACATCCCCTATTTGCAGATTTCTTCATTTGTTGTTGTACTATATTGTAATGTAAGGTGAGGCACTAAGGTATAGTGTACTATAATGCAAAGCATTCAGACTCCCAATGTAATTCGTTATTATGCTTTTAGCAGGGAAGCTAGACCTTCGATGGTGTTTCTAGGCATGAATTCTAAGGACTAATCTTACTTGTAAGTAAAACTGTTTCTGATAGCTGTTTGAAATAACATAGCCACAACATGAAACTATTTTACTGTAGCATACAGAAGAGCCCAATGCTTTCATATTTCATCCTGTAATAATTGTCATGGTTTGTATGAGAATATTATCATTGAATGCTATGGCTGCTATGGCAGGTCAAGTGCCAAGTTATTTGAACTTCCATAGGATTTGTATTGCGTTTTATAGAAAGCCAAGCTGAGTTGTATAGATTCTCAAAAGTTTAAAAAATGATGAGTTGGCAGGGAGTGCCAATCATGTGTTTAGAATGCTGCAAATAGGTGATTAAAAATCTGAGGACTGATTAAAAGTATTGGAATCAGCATGGAAGATGGGTAACAGTCCATTTTCTGTCCTTAGGATTAGCAGACATCTGATACATTTTTATGGTCTTAACTATGATAGCTATAAATATGGAGATGAATCATATGTAATGTACATGTGTATATATCTAAGAATACCTATAGGCTGATTACATTGTCATAGGCATTATTTATAGATTGATTAAACCATTAAAACAACTCCCCTAATCTGTCCTTGGTCACTTAAGTTAATTATGGAGAAAAAGTGCTGGCTTCCCTAGGCCCAGGTTCTTAGAGAATACAACTGGTGTTTTTGAAGTGGTGTCAGTCACTTCCTATAAGTGTTCTGTAATAATTTTCAGCATTGCAGTTACTTAAATGACGTGGCAGTGTTCACTGCTTATTAGAAAGTGTGGCAAGGAGGCATTATATATTCACATAATAGTTATCAGCTATTATTTAACAAAGTGCTACCGTTTAGCAAGCAGTGATTATAGATTTACATAACAGACTTGTGCGAATCTGCTTAGACCAAATACACTTCTTGGTTCTCAAATTTGAGTCCATTTGTTTTTTGATTGTTTGTAGGTGATGAAACCAAATAGAGGTATTGCCCATAATGTTAATATAAATTTTGCTGTAGCTTTTCAGCTATACATACTTCAGCTACAAACTTACACACTAAAACAGTTTTGCATTTACTAATTAAATAGACTAAAACATGAACCAAAAGAAAAATGAAAAAAGAAGCAATGCAAACTACCTAGATGAGAATATACATTACAACTTTTCAACTAAAATAAGCTTCTACCCAATGCTTAGCTTCTCTTATTAAGTCCACCACTAATTATTCCTGCTAAAAAGCATAACAATTTAAATTAATTAAAAATGGGAGCAACACCAAGAAATTAGAAATTTGCACAGCTGGCAAACTGTCATCTGAACTAAATATATTAAATAAACTTAACTCAAAATATTACAATTGTGTCTGTTCTCAGTCCTAGACAGTAATGCAGGGACTCTAAATCCACTATCAAATACGTATCTTAAAAACATCCTAAAAACAAAACAACAACAACAACAAAAATTGACATTGTGAAAGCTATTTACAAAATTAACTGTGATAGAGCCATTCAAGAAAAGCCAGTCTATGAAGAGCCCTGTTCAATATAAACACATGCAGTTTTTATAGCCCCCTGAAGATATTAGAAAGAACTCAGACACAAAAAACTCAGATAACTGCTGGGGGATTCCGTTCATGACTTTTTGCCATGACATTCACTATGAAACATGTTCCCAAAGCCTGAGTTCCAAATATTTTGATTGTTTTATCGCAAACTAGTATATATGCAAAATGATATATTAAATGTAGTCCTTTAATGCAGAGTCCATACTGAAGGCATTTAATGCCCCATTTCTGTGCTGCAATATTTCTTTTTAAATACTATATTTCTCTGTAAGCAGGGCCACTTCCATTTGGTTGCTTATCCATGACTACAGATGAATTTGTTTTTACTCATACTGCCATGTTTAATTCATGTAAATATAGAAATACTTCCTATAGTGTGTAAGAACTTGCATTGTACATATCAGACGCAGCACTTCAGAACTGCAAAAAAAATATTCACTGTTACTGTTATTAAATTGTGCAGCTCTAAATGAATTGTCATTATAAACAGACTTTTATCTATTCAGAAGTCACACATTTCTACTTATTTGGTAATGTTTTTTGGCAGACTGCCTACCTAAGAGCAATTCAATTATAGCTCCCAATCAGAATGCATTAATTCTTATCCCTCTGAAGCTAGTTTGTACCTACTGTCAGAGACTCTTCTTTAGAGCTTAAGTAATTATGCAGTGGTTGTTTTGGTGTAACATTTACAGTTGTATGTCCCATTTTTTATAATCACTTTTATAATTGATTATGTCTGGTCAATGAATCACAACTGCTGAATTATTTTACTTTTTCATTACATTGCAGACGCCCCTTGTGCACCAGATGAGTCATCTCTGAACTCAGCAAGGCAGATTTTATGACACCTGCTGAGAATTTTTTAACAAGGTGTGAACAAAGTATGTAAACAGTGTAATCTTCCTTAGTTCAATACTGCTAATTACTTTGTGCTGTGTGTTTCATGTTCTCATGCAAATCACTTTCTTTTTTAATTTACAAGCAGAGAATGTTGGTAGAACACATCACTTTGGACTTTCAAACTACTTATTACAAGCCTGACAACATTGTGGAGCAATTATCTTATCTTGTATATACATGTACACACACACACACACACACGCACACACGCACACACACACAAAGCACACACACACACACACACACACACACACACACACACACACACACACACACACACACACACACACACACACATACACATACACATGCACACACACACACACACACACACACACACACACACACACACACACACACACACACACACACACACACACACACACACAAACATAAAAGCACATATGCATGCACATACACACACAAACACTAACACACACATACACACAAAAAAAAAACACATGCACATACATACACAAAAGCATGCATGCATTCATGCACTCGCATACACACATGCACGCACACACACACACACACACACACACACACACACACACACACACACACACACACGCATCTTTTGGCCTGGCCTCATCAGGAGTAATTTTTTTTTTATTTGAAAACGAATTTAATCTTTCTTTTGCAGTATGTTTAATTATTCATGTCTGAATTCTGCTCACATGGTTTGAAAACTGTTTCTGTTGATGTTACAGAGAGCATAGAGTAAATGATTTGTGATTGTTCAGTAACATTGTACATACATTTACTTTAGAAACACTCGCAATTTTATGACAACTTCATCACAGAAAGTGCATATTCCATAGCTTATACTGTGCCCTATTTCTAGTACAATGTAAGTCTACAAGTCAGTTAAGACTAAGGCTATGATCTGTTAGTGAGCTGCTTTCTATAGTCTACAGTTTGAATCCTTCAGCCTCTTCTTGCTTACTGTGTCCATGAGCAAGCCACTTAAACAGATAGTGTAGCCTAGTCACCCCTGAAAAGGGACATTTGTGTCAAGTGGGATTACTTGTTAAAAATAATAATAGTAATAGGTGACTCTATCATCAGGCACACTGACGTCCCGCTCACCAGGCTGAACAAGGAGAGGGTCACGGTGAGCAGCCTGTCGGGCGCTAGGATCCGCCACATAACACAAGCACTCAGGTCACTCCAAGGAAAGTACAAATATGACTCAGTCATTGTCCATGCTGGTGTGAATGACCTGAGACGTACCTCCCTGGACTACATGAAAAGAGACATAAAGGAGCTTTCTGAGCATGTAGCCCAGGCCGGTATGACCCTGACCTTGAGTAGCATCTTACCCTCACCAAGAATTATGCCACACTATGAAGACAAGATGATCAATTTCAACAATTGGCTTAAGTACTGGTGTCATTCAAAGGGGATCCAATGCCTGTCAGCTTGGGATGATATGCTCGACAAGCCACGATGCTTCGCTAGGGACGGCTTGCACCTGTCATCACTGGGCTTTCGGATATTGGCATAGGCTCTTGCTACCCCCATAGTGCCTTTTTTAGGCAAGGCTCAAAAGACAAACCCACCTCCATAGGTATCACAAGGGATAAGAAACTAAGAGTAATGCTACTCAATGCGAGAAGTCTAAACCTCAAGATGCACGCACTCAAAACTCTCCTTAGCATGGAGAACATCGATATCTCTGCAGTGACAGAAACCTGGTTCAGGGCTCCCGAGAGCACCCCAGCACTACCAGGTTATACCTCATACCATGCTTTTTGGCCCCAAAACTTGGACCGAACCACAAAAGGAGGGGGAGTATCGATATTCATCAAAGATACCCACACCTCCAGGTTGGTGGCAAAGCACGAAGCATCAGAGACTATCCATGTGTAACTAACAGTGGGTAAAACTGCCTTCCAGTTTATAGCCCACTACAGACCACCCTCCCAAACCCAGGAACCCCACTCGGCCTTTCTGAGAACACTGGAAAATATGAAGGTCTCTCCAAACACCATTATATTGGGTGACTTCAACTACCCAAACATAGACTGGGAGCATTACTCTAGCTCTAACACCCTAGCCCAAAGGTTCCTAGAATTTATAAACTCAAATGCTATGGAACAACTTGTTACCACTCCCACAAGAGGGGAAAACATACTGGACCTGATCATCACCAACATGGGGACTCTATGCTCCAGACCAGAAGTGTATCCCTCACTGGTAAGATCAGACCATAAACTAATCTCACTGGATATTCACATCCCGACCCCACCCCCTGCCCAGAAAACCACAGTGAAAAACTTCTCTAAAGCAAATTTCACACTCCTCAAAACCGAGGTGGAATCCTTCAAAGCCCTCGGGCCTGTGGAAAATACGGCCCAGACTGCAGAATCCATTATAAACGCATTCTATGAACACCTTCAGGAATGCATGGATCATGCGATCCCAAATAAAACCAAGACCCAATCCTCCAAAGGCAGACGTCCTGTCTGGTGGACCCCAGCCATAAACAAACTATACAATAGAAGGAGGAAGCTATTAAATGATAGAGCAAAATCCCAAAAAGGGAAGGCATCACTGATCAGTATTTGCAAAAAACTACGGGCACTCATAAAATTGTCTAAGGCCAGCTTTGAGAGAAAAATTGCACAGAACACTAAGGATAATCACAAGGCTTTCTTTAGTTATGTTAGGAACCTGGGTGGTAATTCCCAGATAGGCTCAGAATTAGTCCAAAATGACAAAAAATACACTGAACCCACAGACATTGCCAACATCCTAGATGACAGGTTCAGCGCAAACTTCTCTCCCCCCTCCCACCAAAAGGGCAAATATCTATCCCAGCAGAGTGCTGCCCCCCTGACATCTCAGATGCTCAGGTAAGAGCCGCCCTCTCCAAAGCAAAAAACACAGCATCAATGGGACCAGACAGTGTCCTGGGCTGTGTCCTACATGAACTCCAAGAAGAGCTAAACCCAAACATAAAACTACTGTTCAATCTCAGCCTTACTACAGGATATGTGCCCAAAGAGTGGCGTACGGCAACAGTGGTCCCTCTCCATAAAGGTGGTGCCTCAACGGATCCTGGAAACTATCGTCCCATAAACCTGACTAGCTTGGTCTGCAAAGCTATGGAAAGGATCATCATGGACCTCATAAATAAAGATATTGGGGACCTACAGACACTGGATCCTACCCAGTTCGGCTTTGTTAAGGGCAGATCCTGCCTCTTAAACCTGGTTGATTTCTTTGAAACAGTCACCAAGGCCAATGACAAGGGGAAGGTCGTCCATACAGCCTACCTGGACCTCGCAAAAGCCTTCGATACAATACCCCACTCGGGCATTATAGATAAGCTCACCAGCTTAAATATAAACCCCTATGTCACTAGATGGATTGCAAACTGGCTCAAGGACAGAACCCACATGGTTAGAATTGCTGGAGCCATGTCAGACTCCAAACCAGTTACAAGTGGTGTCCCACAAGGCTCAGTCCTGGGACCTCTCTTGTTCGGTATATATTTCTCAGAGGTACAGGCCAACATGGAAGGACTGTGGCTGACCAAGTTTGCAGATGACTGCAAACTGGGTACCATAATCGACTCTCCAGCCGACACAAGCATCCTCCAAAAGGGCCTCATAGAAACAGACAACTGGTGCTAGAGCCATGGCCTCAAGCTAAATGCCAAAAGTGTATAGTCATCCCCTTTGGCAAAAACAAAGTGCCCACAAATTACCACATAGGTGGTAATCCATTAAGTACAGAAAAAGTAATTAGGGACCTGGGGACCCAAGTTGATAGCAATCTCTCATTTGACAACCACATGGCCAAAGTGGTTAGAAAAACATTTTATATAGCCCACCTAATCATGAAGGGATTCACATCTAGATCAGGGGAGGTCATTGTGCCTCTTTACTCATCCCTCATCAGGCCCATAATTGAGTACAATGCCCCTTTTGGGATCTACCTTACCAGACACCTGCAGCAACTGGAAAGACAATAAAAAGTACCTCACCAAGAGGATCAAAGGGTTCAAACAGATGCCATATGCTGCCCGGTTAAAGAAACTCCAGCTCTACTCAGTGGCATACCGCCTGTTCAGAGGCGATCTGTGCCTGACGTATAAAGCCATGTCCAACCCGGAATTAATGGACATGCTGCACCTCAGAAAATCCAAATCCAATCGAGCTATGCGCTCGAGAGACTTGAACCTCAGCACTGAAATAAATAGGACATGCTGGAGGGACAGATTCATAACCCAGAGGCTCCCTTCACTCTGGAATAAAATCCCAGTCCAGGTTAGGCAGAGTCCCTCACTGACTCTCTTCAAGAGGAATCTTGATGAGTGGATGGGAGATCGTAGGTTTACCCCAGGTATCACTTCTGTGTCACTGTTAGACAGAGGCACAGTATACTAACCTCGAAAAAGGGCATAGCAAAATAAATTTAAAATGGGTGGCGAAAGCCAAACACATTCTGGCTAGGCTTATAAATGCCCTAGGGCAGATAGCCTAGTATGAACCTATGAACCTATAAGCACATGCGTCTACTTTTAGTTTCTGGTCATAAATGAATTCTGGGTATTCTCATACCTTATTGGAATCAATTACATCTTTGGATCCATTGCTTCCCCCTGCAGACTGATATTTCTTTTAAATTTTAAGGACCAGAGTCTATCTCATAAAAATTATAACTTCCCCATAGGCATGCTCATATATTTCTAACATTGCAATTAACTGTTCTGAACCATATTCTTTCTCATGAAATTATAAGTGCTCTCATTGGCATGACCCACCTGTTTCTACTAGAAATCTATTACCCTACTTTAATCAAAAAAGTTCCACTGTCTTATATCGCTGTATTTATTCTTCAGCCTTTTATCACTGATTATTTCAGTATTTGTGTTTTATCTAAATCTGTCCTTACTGTCTTTGGCAATATTAGTTCTTATATTATTCAGGGTCTTACAGTATTGTATCTAGTGGGACAACTCCCAATTATTTTAATTACCAGCTATGCTGCTCCATTTCTGGACTGATGTATTTACTTGTGTATTCATTTATTTATTTTTGCGTGACTCTAACTGACCTAAAGAGGTGACTACATTTTCCATTTTTATTTAAACCTCTGTTTTTTTTTATCTCCATGCCAAGCCACACATTTTAATTTTTACTTCATACTCTTGTGTTGTTGCTCATGGACTGCATGACATGCTAGTTTAACTCATCTTATTTTATTCTCTTTAAAGACTGAATCATCTGGACTATTGCAAAGTCTGATATGTAAGCCATAATGCCTTCTAATGTGGGTGATACAGAAAAGACTACATGTCCTTGTAACACTGATTATTTCCCTACAGCAGAAGTGCTTAGAAAATGTCAAAAGTAATATTATATATTTGAAAATGAGTTTTGGGTTGAATCAGAAATGTTTGTTATGTCATTTTTTTTTCAAGTTTTAGATGGAAAGTTTTCCCTATTTAGTAAGATGTTAAATGGCAAGGTAGTTCCTCAATCCTCTATATAAAGGATATTTATTAAAATTTGTTTACTGAGAAAGCCTGACTAGGGCAGAGCCTATTTTCAGCAGAGGCCCATAGAGAAACACTCCAGACATATCTTTGTAATGTAGGCGGAAACTGGAGCACTCAGGGGAAACCCACATGAATGCAGGGAAGACATGCCGACTCCACACAGAAGGCATTCCAGACAAGAATCGAATAAGAGAATCTTTTGCTGGTGAGGCAGCAATAATAATCGCTACATCATTGTACCATCCTAAGTTGATTTTTTTTCATTTTTTTTTACATGACCATTTACTCTTTACATTTTTTAGTTTTGAATATTGAATATCAGAATGTTTAGACTACTTGTTATAACTGAGGCCTGTTTTCCTTCTCAACATTGCAGTTTTAAATGCAGTTTAATAAAATAATACATTTTTGTCTTCATTTAAACACATGTGTTTTCTTTGTTACTGTTCAAATAGTTCACAGGCACTATAGCACATATTGCCTTACAATCCATAAGAAGTTATAAGGCATGAGACTTAGGAGACCATTGTGGAGGCTAGTCCAATTTCTGAATTGTCTCAGGACATTGTCTCTTTAATGGATTTAGTCACGCAGTAGGCCAACATGCCTTTCAACTTTCCCTGATTTTGCAGATCGTTCCTGATTTTCTCTCATATTTTTACTCTGTCCCTGGTTTTCTGGCAAATCAGTGAGGATTACAACTAGTTAATAATGCCATGTTTTTTATTCCAGAAAGGTATGTCAATACAAATCCTGTTGATCCTTTAAAATTTTAAGTGAATCTGAGTAATATCCAGGCATTGTCTTTAAGTTTGGTTATTTGTTCTATTAGTTTTGGTGTAGTTCCTGATTCTTGAATGAAGAAGTTGAGAGCTATGATTAGACCCTGGAGCACAGGAAGCAGTTTGTTGACAACGAATAGACTAACTGCCAGACTACATGGAATTTTATTTATTTTTATTTTATTTATTTTGACATTTGTTAACCGGGTATGACCGACTGAGCCTGAGCCCTTTTTCAGTGAAGGCCCAGGGAGAAAAGCTCCAAACAGAACACTTATAGATGCATAGAATAGTTGTATATACAAAATGCTTCAAATACAAGCTAAAATCTAATACGCAAGCTCAGGAGTACATATATATATATATATATATATATATATATATATATATATATATATGAGAAAAGATACAACCAAGCAGAGTAGACTTCTGCAGTTCATAGACAGAATAGAGAGTAATTGGCTAAGTGAAGTAAAAACTAAGAGTAATGACAGAGAGAGAGTTCAGTTGGGCTTTGGCAAAGGCAGATCCAAGAGTTCCATACATTTTCTTGTTAAACATTTCTGAATTTGTGAGTATTGGATATAGTTCTGATGCTCAGGGAGAGTTTGTTCCAAGCAAAGGCAATTGAGTAGCTATATAAATGTTGGCTTATAGATTTCCAAGAGGAACTAGTCAGAGCTCTGGAGTGTCTGACTAGGAGTATAAAAAGAGATGAGGGAGGAGATGGCGGGGCAGGAGCTTAGTTTGTTGAGGTTGGAGTGAATGAGGAGCAGTTGAGGTAGTAGGAGCTGGTGAGGGAATTCTAGCCAGTTTAGAGATTTGAGAGAGAGGCAGTGGTGGGAGTTGTAGGGTTGGTTTGCAGTGAACCTAGCTACTTTGTTGTGTAGTTTTTAAAGAGGAATGTAAGTAGGCTAAGGTCTGTGAGCCACAAAGAAGACTAGGAAGAAGGTAGGCATCAGCTAGGGAGAGTCTAGAGTCTTTGGTGAGAAATGTATTTCCATAAAGCAAGCCCAGTTTCTGATGTGTCTTTTTCTGCAATAATGGACGTGCAGGTCTAATTTGAGTAAATCATCAATGATTGCACCCAGGAGCTTGGCATGTGTTTCAACCTTAATGACAGTGTTGTTTAGAGGTGTGATAGAAAAAGTAGATTTAAGATGAGTGTGGGACTTCAGTAAGAATAAGAGAAGTTTGATTTTTTTGGGGGGGTGGGGACTGAGTATGAGTTGATTATCAGTTAGCATTTTGGGTGAAACTGTGGGTTAAGCTGTGAAGGTCAAAGAGATTATTAGAAATAGAGATGATCATGGAATCTTCTGCATATTGTATAAGAGAAGGGTGAGAACAGGAGGCATGAAGGCAGTTAGTGAAGATGTTAAATAATAGCTAGAATGGAGCCTTGAGTTACTCCCATCTTGATGGGGAAATAGGGAAATAAGGAAGAGAGCCACGATGACCTTTGGTGAACTGCTGTCAGTTGGTGAAGTAGCTTAAGAACCATGTAATAGTAGGATTAGAGAGACTAAGATCAGACAATTTGGCAAGGAGCGTGGGGTGAGAGTCAGTGTCAAATATTTTGGAGAGAGCGAAAAAAAGACAAGAAACTAGCTTGTTTATTGCCTCTGGCTTGTGAGATACTTTATGTGAAGGAAATTAGAGCGGAAGTTGTGCTGTGGTTAGGACGGAAGCCATGTTGGGTGGCATTGAGTAAATTTTCTTGAAGAAGATAGTCCATGAGCTGATTGTGTACACATTTTTAAGTATTTTAGAGATGGGAGACAGAATGGCTATGGGCTGGTAATTTGAGAGTTCAGTGGAATGTTTTCCTTTGTGGATTGGCATACTGCAAAATTGTTTCCAGATGGTGGGCAAGGTAGATTCCCAGATAGAGTGATTAATTAAGATGGAAACTGGATGGGCTATAGAACTAGTGGCAAGCTTAAGGAAGAGAGGAGGTAGATTATCTGCAGAGGGGGAGCATGGCTTTAATTTGCCAAGCAGAGTATTTATATAGCCAGTGGCAACAGGTTTGAGTAAGAAGGTGATATTCTGATGGGGGGATTAGAGAGGTTAGAGGTGTTCTATTCTGGGTTCATTTAATAACAGAGTCAATGCAATAGGAGTTTAGTATAGTGGTGGTTTTGAACTGAGTGTTGTTAGGACAGGGGTTAGGTGTATATGGGTTACCAGGATGAAGGATCTTATTGACAGTGTTCCAAAATTTCTTAGGATTGCTGTGATGGCTTATCTAAGGCTTAAGGTTGAAATTTTTCTTATCAATACTGACCTGTTTTTAGTGAGATTTCCAAATTCTTTATAGGTTTGGATATGGATAAAGGATTTAGTTTTTAGCCAGTTTTTCCAAGCATTGTCCCTCTTGAGCATTAGCAAGTGAGTAGATTGAAATAGCTAAGGGGCAGAGATAGATTTTATTCAGATTTTTCTAAGGGGAGTAAGGGAGTTGAGGATATATAGAAAAAAATGTGGTTGAATGTGTGTACGGCATCGTCTAGGGGTAAATATAAAAGGAAGGGTCAGTTTATGAAGGAAAGTCTATTATTAAATACATCAGGGTTGGAATTAGAGAAAGCATGACAGTCTTTGTATTTGTGTGACCTAATTTGTTGAAAGGAGTATCTTTGAATGCAGATGGGAGAGTGGTCACTTATAGAATCAGGTAGTGTTTTAGGATTGTGGTGTAGGTCTGGATTGGATATAAGGATCTAGCCCTGGATATAACTAGAGTTGGATGGCTTGCTAAAGTGGTTAGGGATAGAGATAGGTTGCATGAAACCGTGAAGATTAATACTAGATTTAGGGAAATCAGAGGCTGGGGCTTACCAATCAATATTGATGTCATCTAGTATAGTAGTTTCATTAGATGTGTTATATGAGAACCAGGAGAGAATATGTTCCAGAATGGGAATATTATTACCTGGGAGAATATAAATAACAGCAATTGTAAGTTTTTTGTGATTATTAGGTTTGCATTAACTGGTAAGAGTTCAGCAGGGTGAAAATTAGGGAGTGAAATGGACAAAGGGGGCAAGTTAAGTTGGACAGAGTAAATTATGGCTACACCTTCTCCTTTTTTATGGACCTGTCTAAGCAGAAGATGTTGTCTCCAGCAGGAACACTTACATTGTCATGCATGTGGGGTTTGAGACAAGTTTCTGTGACAGTTATTATGTCAAGAGAGGAGTTTGCCATTCATAAATTGAATTTACTGACTTTATTAAGAATGCTGTGTATATTTAATGAGTGTAGGGTTAAGCACTTGGTGAACGAATTGGGGTGAGGGGAAAGTATTGATGAGGACAGGGTGTTAAGAGAGGGCCAGGAGAGGGGGCCTGGGCTGGGGTGTACTGTATATCTCCTAATAAGAATAAGCTTTTGGTGGTGTATAGAAAAGTAGGAATCTTAAAGCAGAAGTTGTGGTATTTAGGTTTAATGTTTAGGAGGTGTGAGGGAGGAGGATTGATATAATCTTGGGTAAAAGTAGGTTTGAAGTATTAAATAGAGAGGGTGATATAAAGAATGTCTGATGAGTTTGGGGATAATTTAGTGTGGTAACTGGAGAGGTGGGTTAATAGAAGAAGAAGACCGAAGACAGGAATGAGCAGCATACTGAGGCTGGGTATCAGAGGAGTAAATGTTAGAGAGGATAAGAAGAGAAGCAAATGTAGGCAACTGTGTGGAGGTAGGTGAGAGTTAAGAAGTAGAGAACTGGTGAGTGAATTTAACTGTAGTTAGGAGTGCAGTGATGAGGAAGCAGTTTGGGCAAATGAGAAGCGTATTGCAACAGAGAAGCTTGGAAATGAAAAGACAGTGTTAGTACTTTGGAATGTGTTATGTAGTGTTGGGGTGGTATAAGGTGGGGAGGAGTGTTTCAATTTGGAGGGGTGTGCCGACTGAGGGGTTATGGTAAGGTGGGAGGAAGAAAGAGTGTGATTGGAAGATGTTGAGAGGAAGGGTGGAGGAGAAGGGACAGGCAAAGAAGGGTTAAAGTATACATATATAGTAAGTGGGGGGGGGGTGGAGAAGACTGTGAAACACAAGAAACACACTAGAAAAAATTATCAGTTGCTGTATGATATCACAGGTCAGTGCCAGTGTTACAAATTAAGAGAAGCTAAGTAAGCCACTTTTTTGCTTGAAAATAGGAGATTTAATGTTACAAGTGTAAGCTGGGAACTATAATTCCTGTGCTGCAGGTTAGAATGTACTTATTAAATAGAAAATAAATACTATACCAAATACTATATTTATAGTGAGATAGGAAAAGGGCCTAGATATAGTGAACTAGTTAGTGTGCATGCCACTACCCTACCTTAGTCAATTTCACAGGTTAAATAAAACTCAAAAGTGCATTGTAATGAGGGAGATATACACTGTGCAGAAACCTGAGAAGGAAGTCACACTTGGGACACTTTCTTCCTGTGTGGATGGATTTCAAAGGAGGATGATCTCTGGAGGGGAGTGAACACTCACAATCACTAAGTGTAGGGTGACTATAAAAATAAAAAAAACAAACAGTTGCTACTATGGAAAGTAGAGTGAAAGTTAGAAGTAAATGACAGTAAATAGAAAACACTAAGGGAGGAAGGAGCCAGAGTAAGAGAGAACAGAAAGAAAATATCTAAGTAACAATACTAAATAGAGCAAGCAGTGAGCAGTATATCTCAAATAAGTATTGTAAATGCTAACAAACACATAAACCAATAAGATATGACAATGCAACCAGCATCAGAGTATTATAAACAAGGCACACATTGCAGTCCTAATGCTAAAATAATAGTTCAACAAGGTGAAATAGCATTAGACATCTATCGGAAGCCTCAGTATCTTAGTTCAGTTTACAGGTATGGCGATGAGACTTAATTAGCAATGTAGACTGGTAGCTGTTTAAAAGGTAGTATCAAATTTAACAGTTTCTGAAATAGGAAGACTTTCCTAGAATGCACAGCTGGAGTATAATGAGCGTAACACATATATCAATTGTGTTCCTCTTGCAATACAAAATTACAAAGCTGGTCATTAAAAACAACTTCCAAAATGTAGATATTTGATAACAATTCAATAGATTCAGAACATGTAATAATTTGGAAAATAGAGCATCATAGAGGACAGCACTTACGTGACAAGCACACTACATTCTGGACTCCAGGAGCAGCAACTAAGTTCTGAACATTATTTTTAAAAATGGCTCCTGTAGCAGCTGAGGTACTAAATAACTAGGTCTATATTAAACCACCGAATGCTTAAAAAAACAAACACTGATTTATCGACCCCATGAAAGCTTACAATTCTGAACACTTAGAACAGCGATTTTTTTTTTCCCAGGAAAAAAAAAATGTTGTTCCAAAAAAAAAAAAAAACATTAAAATATTACATAAAGTGGGGGGGCTTCACACCCCCCTACTTAAATATACCAACTCCAAGATCGCACTACAGTGACGAAAACTGCAAAATAATGAAGGTGGCCAAGCGATTTCTTTCCCAGGGAAAGAATTCAGTTATGTGCCGTTTCTGTAGTTTGCCATTTCGTGCTTTCAAGTTCGATCAAGAAGCATTCGAAAGAATGCGTCTTTGATCATATAATAGGGATGCAAATAACTTCATGTCAGAAGTTGTAAAAGAGGAGGGGTCATAACAAGAGTGAAGTTTAGTGAAGAAAAGTAGTGGTGTTAAAATACAACAACAGAGTGCAATGATCGCAAATACTGGCCACTGATCATGAGAAGCAGACTAGAAAAAAATGAGTTGCTGTATGGTATCACAGGTCAGTGCCAGTGTTACCAGTTAAGAAAAGCTAAATAAGCGGCTTTTTTGCTTGAGAATAGGAGATTTAAAGCTACAAATGTAAACTGGGCACTATAATTCTGTGCTACAGGTTACAATTTAATTAATAATGAGAAAGGAAATACCACACTAAATAGTAATGAATATAGTTATAGAGAGATGGGAAGGGAGTGGGGGGAGAGGCCTATATATAGATACAGAATGGAATGAAATGGAAATCATTTTCTTAAAGTAAATTTCTAGTCCAATCCTGTTCATTACCTTTAAATGAAATAAAGTGATAGGAAGACATAACAGTTTCACTGCACATAAACTAAGCCTGCAGCTACATCTGTCATAACTGTAGCTATTGATGGCAACAACAGCTCACTTAGCATGCAACTATGAGAGGAATATATCTTGCATATCAGTAATGTGAACTGAACAGTAAAAGTAGAGGTTTTACACACTTCAAATGCATCTGAGTGCTACAAGGGTAGATTTCATAAAGCTGTAAGTAAAAAACATTTTTAAAGACCATGCACTATTTTGCTTCCTTTCTGCATAATTGATTGGATTCACTTTCTTTATAGTATATGAAAGAATAGAACTAACAGCTAAGTAGCTACTAGTATTGGCTGAGTATCTGATGTATGCAATATATGACTGGGTATTGCCTATTTCATGTTAATGCCAACTTCTATGCATCCCAATGTCTGCATTTAGTGTATGCATTGAGGACATTTAGTGGCTATTAATTAATTAATATTGCTTGATTGTGTGTGCTTTGTCTTTTACTAAAGTTATTGTGGATTTCTAAACATACTCTTAACTTATCAGAGAACTGAACCCAGATCAACTACTTCAAAGGCAGCTGCACCTACTCATATACCACCAATGCTACCATAATCAAAGTGATCATCTCTAGGGCCTATGTGCGCTATAACTAATAACCCATTTTGTCCTACCTACCATGTCCCATCTCTGTTTATGAAGTTGGAGCCTTACATAGTTGTGCTTCATAGATACAGGGGCCCAATTCCTCCATCTATTCTTCCTACAACCATACATACTGTCAAATGTAGGTAGACATTATTAACTTATGAGGCAAAACATTACCTAAAACTAGCATCATCTTTCAACTCCCACCTGTCTTCCCAAGGCCCAGCTTGTACTGTAGAAACTGCATCCTATCCTGCCGTTGTGCTGCCAGAACTGCTTACTGTAATGTAAAAAATACAGCAGTACCCTTGCTCTTAAGCTTCCATATTTTCAGATACAAAGCATCTATTGTGTACATCTAAACTCTCCAGGATAACTTCTTTTCTGCTACTTCTTCCTCCTATGCATTAAATATATCTCTAAATTTCTTATTTGTCTGTGTCACTTATGCTCACACCAAGCCAAAATATTCCTCCTATGTCCCCATCTTCCTGTGTCTCAAAAATCTTTATTATGCCTACGATGCATATCCTTACAGTCTTGATAACAAGGTTAAGTCAATGGCACTCAGTAGGAAAGTAACTTTAGAGATTTGGTGCTTTGGCTGAAAGAACAGCTAATGTACATAGTCTCTCCCTCCATCCATCTATTTTGACTACCTTATTATAGTGCTTTGTCCAACTCAAAAGGCCTGTTCACCTTACCAGATCCAAAAGAAACAGAACTGATGGACTTACTCACATGCTTATATCGCTCATGATCCCTTCCAAAACTTATATGTTGATAAGACATTGAAATGTAAGATCAGTTTCCATAAATTACTTTTTTGAATATAAGAATCACTGAATTTTTGGAACACATACAAAAAATACTCAAAGAATACACTATATTACTTCATACAATAACCGAGTGAGAAGAAGTTTTTCATCAGTGTTGCTGTTATGAAGTTCAGTCAATTCGTTTGTCTTGCTATTAGTACTTAGCAGCTGTCCTACATAAAAATGATATTGAAAACTGTGAAGAACAGCAAAGCTAATTTATCAGTTCAGGTGATGGAGAAGAGAATTACTAAACAGTATTTATCAGCATATCACCCAACCTGATGACTATTATTTTTTATCAAGAAAGTGCTACAGCCTTCAAGTAAAATACCACAATTCTCTCCCATGCCTTAACCTATAGCTTGCTGATTTGCAAACAGTTAGTAATATAAATACGTGTGTTAGTTAAGCCATCAAAGACATTTCACAGGATTCTAATGGCTGATTTTTTTCTAGTTCTTCATTTTTGTATTCAGGCATGGAATTTGCCAGATGAACATATCACTGTACCACATTTTACACTTGCATGGTATTATTAACACGTAACAGTAAATGTTGTCACTATTCCACCAGTTAAATCATGATACATTTGAACCCATGCCTGACTGAATCATAGTCCCTTGAGTTGTGCACTAGTTACAATTACCACAGAACAAGGTAAACAAAGCACTCCTTTGATGCAATGTTATCAAGAGTATGTGTGTGCATGAATATGTCCGTGGCCATGGTTAAAAGTAAGAACAAGAGATAGGGGATCAAAACTATCCCACTGTGACAGTGCCATATCTAAGAGGATTTTGTCACAACACAGCTGTTCACTAAGTCGCTACTACTTATCAGCAATTGGACTGCACACTGACACTGGATTCAAACCTCTGGCTATATAACTCTCAGTCTCTTGAATTATGGACAAGCTACTGATGCCACAGAACTAGTTTCACAATAGTTGTCAAAAAGGACACATTTGAAGGGAGTGTGACAAATTTATGGAAGGATGGCAAATGTGCACTGTGAAACAGATGCCCGTAATATATGGTTCACAAGCCTCAACATATCTTATTGACAATTTGAACATCACATCAGGAGAGCATTGAACTATGGAAGCTGTTATAGTTGGAATTGTGCATTTTGACCCATGCCTATATCAATATTGCTGTCCTTCACACATTTAGGCTATGCTCCAGACTGACGATGTGGATGAAGGCATTGATGAGAAATGATAAAAATACCCATTTGTTAACCAGGCAGGCCAAGTGGACATGCAGGCCCTTTTCAGAGGTGACCTCTGAGCAATATCTGATTAAGTTAAATGAGTGTTGATAGAATCAATCTCTGTATCCCACGAACTATACCTTACAGCTTTAATCCTCTGCACCAACTGCCAGACAAAAATAATACTTACTATTTCCCAACCTTGAATAAAGCTGATGCTGTTTGGTAACCATTGTATAGTGAGAGATGCAAAACATACATTATGAAACTGGGCATGCTTACAAGGGAGTACTGCACTTAGGGAATCATAACCATCCAGCTGTCAAATATCAGTACCTTTTCTTACATCATGTATATCCAAGAAGCCATTCTTCCATATCACAGTTGCTTTTAACATATTGAAACAGCATATACTTCATTGGATTCAAACTCCTGCCTGTCTAATTTGCCTTCTCATAACTTACGCATCAGCTAGTGATACCTCAGAGGAAATCACACAGCAGTTATAAGACAGCACACATTTGAAAGGTTACCATAACCAGAGTATGTGTTACTAAATATGGCCATGGTTAAAAGGCATTATAATCTACAATGGTTCAAAACCCTCTACCAATAAAAGTGGCACAACCAGGTCAAAATTCTCACATCACAACTGCACACAAAGCTATTACTGAATGTCACCAATTGCCTTTTACACACTGAGAAAATGTACACCTTGCAAATTTGAACATGTGAGGCAATCCCTCCTTCAGTGACATTTAACGCTGCATCAACAGCAGAGAAATGGACTCCTCATATCATTTACATTTTAGCCACTAGAGCACACACAAATACCAGAGGCAAGTAATATTATTTTCAATATATCATAATCGCTTACTGATGCGTCTTGTTAGTGAGACATTTAGCTATCCATCTAATGATGTAGGGATTTTTGGATAACTCAGTAAGTTTATCTATGATTCCTGAGTGGGGGGTTGCGTTGAAAGCTTTGGCCAGGTCTAGATAAGTGATGTGTACCAATGCATTAATTTTGTTTATGTTCAGAATGTTAACTGATGCATGTTGATCCCATGCTCAGGTGCATGAACTATTACAAACTCTTACAGCATGCATAATAATTTTCTCAATTTTTGCTTTGTTACAAGAATTGCCATATCGCTGTAGTCATTCCTGACCAGTGATGCCACTCTGTGCCAATTGGTGTGCAATGACTGACCATAAAAATGACATTTTTAATTTAGAAGCACTTTGTTCTGCATGCATGTAATGTGATTATGTTTTAAATAATAATATTATTATTGTTTTCAGGAAAAGAAAACATAAAGGTCAGTGACATAGTTACTGCACGAGGGGATGTAAACCCACACATATTGCAAGCATACAAAAATGAAAGGGTCATTAGTCAGATATGCCTGTATATATATTTTTTTATTATTTCTTTTACATATTCATGAGTATGTTTACTAAGTGGATTGTGTTTTTGTGTTAACATGTCCTTTATGTTCCACTGCATGGGCACACATGTTTTTCAGATTACTCAGGTGAGCACTGTGGCACACACTTAGGTAAGAATATAACAGGTACTACCCACAGATATGGATTGTAAATGTAACATCATATACTGGCTGACCATAAGAATACAAGCTGTTACAGTTTCAAGTCAGACTTGTATATGTCCACTAACTCACTTGTATATGCCCACTAACTTAATTTGTTGATATGTATCCTTGTCTCTGTAACAAAGCACTTTCTTCCTTGTTGATACAAATGTGACATTCAGAAATGTTAAGAATGCATTGTTTATACTTTAAACATTTGCTATATTTGAAATATGTTTGTAGATGGGTATATAATGCATGTTGGACTCAAGCCCTACAAGCCAAAGCCAACATTATGACCTGTATATGTACTTATAATGCCACAGATTATCTTAGATCGCAGTTGTCAGTGAGCATTTATGTGGACTTATGGTAGGATGAGTGTGTAAGAATGGAAATACAAATATTTTAAAAAGTCATACAGTGGTAAGCGAATCCAAAACAATACAGTGATAACAATTAGCCATTTAAAGTCTTTATAAAGAAAGACTATCATATTATGTTGAACGCATTAGCTTAGCAGTAGGGTAAACAAAAAATGTATTATGAACTGATTACATAAATTACAGCAAAAGAAAACAAAACTAATAGTATTCCACATGTCCATTAACACCCTGCACCTATAAAACTCTAATAGCGTAATCCATGTAATGACCATGTCAACTAAACTGTATGTTGGGTGGTGGCTGTACAAGCATTCCAGACCTGATGATTTTACATCATTATAACACTTTGAGCAATTAAAAAAGTTACAGGGCAATGAATTTTCTGACATCAGTGTTGTCTGTGTTCAGTATGGTAACTGAATAGCGTCAAAGCCATGCTTGTTTGAATGAATGATAAATTAGTCTTTGCACACGCATAGGTATATTGTGAGTTGTTGCCATTGGATGAAAAATTTCATTTTCTAACGGGCATCAGTGACTAGCAATGCTGCTCAATGCAGTGTATGAATATAAAACTACATAGTGGGGGGAATTTAATAAAGCCTACACATTTTTTTTTCTGTGTAGGCATCACACCACACTGCATACATGGCTGGGAGCATTTTTAGATTTAATAAGGACTGCATAGTGGTGCTTACACACTTGCCAACACGGAAACGTCTATGGCATGCAAATCATCTCATAAGCAGATGATTCTCATCCAAATGAGGTAGGCAGAGTGATCCAGCAAGCAGACAGACATCTCTTCAGACCCTGTGTCAGTGTTGGCAGTGTACACAGAAACTCCATGTATAGGAATGTAGACAGACAAAAAGGGTTGTAAAAATGTAAATATTTGCATGGAGCTACTGTCATATCACATATGCATATGACCGAAATTATCATCCTGTATGTCAGAAAAATGAAGGGAAATAAGTAAAATTATTATTTTTTTAATAATCTTTGCATGTTTGCTTGGCTTGCTGGAGTGTGCAAACATGCTTTATAGCAAAAAATAAATAAAAAGTGGAAAAAAACAAATTAATTAGTATGTGACAGAAATGTATTATATGACTGTACATTGAGTCTCTACAATGGTGGACTGGTGTTGTTGCTAATGTGGTTGGGCTCTGAAGTGTGTAGTTTCCAGGCTGTGAGCATTTAATACCTATGCAAATGAGGTGGAGGTACTGAATAGCAGAAAGGAGTAATTTCCACATATCCCTTTTGTGCAGGCTTAGACCTATATTGCTATTTACACAGGAAGTAGTTGTCACCAGGTAGGTGTGTCTTCTGACTTTTAAGCTCATTGCAGTGAGGTGTGGATGTTTGTGTGGTGCACTGTCTGGCTGAGAGTGTACCCTACAGAGGGTGTGTCTGCTAATGTCTAAGCTTTTTTTACCTTCCCTGCGTGTTTGCATGGTGTGCTGCTGCCCTGAGTTTGTTTTAAAAAAATAATTTAATTAGCTTTTTCCCTTGTTTAACCTAAACTAGGGCCATGAAATGATGTTAATTATACTGTAGACAGGTGCAATGCATCATAGTTACCCAGTCACACACTCTGCACCTACAGCAGAGCTCTATAAATGCCCTACATTCTGATTTTCCCCAGTAATCTGCACCATTGCAGTCCAGACTTTGGAATTTTAACTGAGAGAATGCTAGGGGCTGCTGCAGGTCTGTTGCACTTTTAAGTGCTAGATGCTGAAGTCAGTGCTACTGCTGCCGCTGCTGACAATAGGCCTAGACAGAGAAGGAGAAGAGTGTTTAGGCCCAGGGTAACCTTTCAGGAGATACATGAGCTGGAGATTGTAGAGTGCTACAGGGTGAAGAAGGACATACTATAAGAACTCACTGAGTTCTGCCGCCAGAGGCAACAGAGCAGAACCCATCCCAGTGGAAACAAAGGTTTGTGTACCCCTTAGGACACTAGCTACAGGTACTTACCAAAGAACAACTGGGGACATGGTTGGATTCTCACAGGCATCAACATCCAGGGTACTCCAGTTCCTGGATACCATGTTAACACGCCATTGAGCACATTTTATTTCCCCTCATCACTGAGGCATGGGCAGCAATATGCAACACTTCTACTGTGTAGCGCAGTGTCCTGAAGTACTGGGTGCCATAGATTGCACTCATGTACAAATCAAGTCACCACCCAGTGAGGAGGGCAGAATATATGTCAACAGCAAGGGGTTATTCACCAATAGATTGTAGAACAAAGCAAGTAAAACTTTAAGCGCTTTTCTTCTGCTCACTCGCAGACTTCTTCAGAAGTTACAAAATGCAATCAATTTAGCATACTTAAATAGAAGAAGCTGTAAAAAGTGCGGGAAACTTTCACTAGTTAAATAATTAATTAATGAAACTACCTTAACTTGAACCCTGATCTTTGATGTTAAAAAACTTTTAACCGCTTGGTTGTTTTTGTTTAAAAGTTTGATTTGCTGCAGTTGTACAAGTTCAACAGCAAGGGGTACCATTCCATCAACTGCCAGTTCATGTGCAATGCCCAGAGGATTATCATGAATGTGTGTGCTGGCAGCCCTGGCATTTATCACGACACCGATATCTGGCAAGCATCACAGCTCTACCAGATGTTTTCTACGGGGGACATCCCACACAGCCATTTACTGGGGGATGCCGGCTAAACCCTGGAACTGTGGATGATGACACCCATCAGAAATGCACACCCACCCACCGAAGAATGCCATAATGATGCACACACACACACACAAACTGGGAACATCATAGAGCATGTGTTTGGACTTTTGAAGTCATGATTCCAGTGCCTCGATATATCTGGTGGAGCCCTGCAGTACTCTCCAGCCACATGTGCCATATGCTAACAGCTACATAATATGATCTTGCAGAAAGAGCTGCAGCAGGATCCAAAAAGGGATGGGATAAACAGCCCCCCACCACCACCACCACTGCCTAGGTCACCACAGCCACAGTCACAAAAGGACTTGTAGGAAAAAGCCCTGCTGATGTCCCTATAGGCAGACGTAGGTGTTCCCAGTGCACTCTAGCTTTGGCTAAGAGACAATGCATAGCACATTCACTGGCAACCTATGACCCTAGGGACTGACATCTTACTCCTACTCACATACATATAGTAAAATTGATGCCAGGCAACCAACACAACCTGTTTCTATCCATGTATTGGCTGTGTACTGCTTGCATCAGTCCAGGCAAACACAGGGCAGTAACATAGAAATCAGGTATACATTGTATGCCTCACTAATACAGGAATAAGAACGTACATATGTATGCTGTTGATTGCGTGATGAATGACTACTGGCTGGCTGGCAGCTTGTGTGACTGAGTGGACTAGGGAAGATAGCATGTGTGATGTCATTGATGGTCCAAATCTGGAAGTATCCATATCTTTTGCATGTGAGGTATTACTATGTTGGTGCTTTCACAGACTGTCTTCTGTGTGTGGTATAACTTTATGAACCTCTGTCACATATTAATTACATCAGACAGCTGGAGAATGCCATGGATATTTTGAGTCAAGTGCAGCACAGCAGAAATGGGGACAGATGTCAGTGTCTGTAACACACAAAATCCTGATTTGGAGTATAGGTAGGTGTGGCCTGGAGTCAGTCCCACTGGGCATGCCCCTACACTTAAAGTGAGTGCAATCTTGTTACCTCTTGATCAAAATGACCTGTTATGTATAAATATGTCTTTATATATATATATCTATATATCTATATCTATCTATATATATATATATATATATATATATATATATATATATATACATATCTGTAACTATCTCTCTCTCTGACATACATAGTATATATATCTCAATTTATATTTAAATAGATATATATCTATATGTGTGTATGTATATATATATATATATATATATATATATATATATATATATATATATATATGCAAACATACTTCTTACTCTCTCCCCATATATCTACATAACACATATACATATCATACACATACACACACACACACACACACACACACACACACACACACACACACACACTCACTCACACACACACATACACACACACAGCTGCATGTATATATATATATATATATATATATATATATATATATATATATATATATATATACATACCTGTTATATCTGTTATATTCAGAAATGTGTCTGTGGATGTCTGTATTGTCCTACATACCCTAATACTTGTGAGTAAAGATGCTCGAGCACACATCTATAATGTTGTTGATAGGATCCAAAGTAAGGGCTCAACAGTACATAATGCACTTACCTACAGACCCCTATGCCTGCTGGATGTCACCACATAGACAGAAACAGGTGAGCAGGTGGTGTAATGTATAATTTTGTCCACACATGCATGTACAGGGCACATTGCCCTGCCCACAGGTTTATCCATCCAAATGCAAACAACCACATATGGCCATACTAGTAACTCTAGACACATAGCTAGGATAATAGCAGTCATCTCCCTGCTTGGATACCACATGCAGATAACAGTACAATGCACTATCGCTCTGCAGGCCACCAATCCTGTTCAACACAAGTCTAGTTTGTGCAATCCACAAGTAAGTTGCCTATAAAACAGACATTAGCCATGGTGTGTGCGATAAGTGCTGTGATCTATAGTGTGTACAACTAGATAGGTAGGGGTTCTAATCTCACTGCAGGCCACCTGTTGCATGTGTGTATGTCCATATGGCATAAATATGATCACCTCAGTAGCTTACAAAGAAGTAGGGCTTTGCAGAATTTTAGTTGTAGCAGGTGATGTGATCCTCAAAATGCCAGACCACAACTAAGCCTACTGATGTCCTAAACTGACAGTGCTATCAGACATGAGGTGTGTTGCATGCATCACATACTGTGACCTGGACTGTGTATCATTATATGGGTAAGTTTTCTAATCTACATATAGCCAACTTGCACTATGTGTGTGCTGTGCCATGCCCTGTAAGCAGTAATTGGAAGTGGTGCAATCCTCAATATAGCCATGTTTGTGTGTGTGGCTGTTAGAGCAATTTACATCAGCTTATGAAACCAGAGGATTTTTGAACTTCACTAGCATAATGGCCATATGGCCATCACTATTGTAAACAACTGTATACCCTTATTTACATGATCAACACATATCACCTCACTCCAAGAGGAATGCAGGCAGAAGCCCTACCGTGAAATGATGGCCACCCAGCTAGTCATACAGATGGCATGTGCTGAGGTGCATTGAGGTGCTTTGCTTGCCATTAGCCAGGGCTCTGTTGCAAAGGTGGGTTAAAGTCTGCTAGACAAGTCTCTCCCACCAGCATGTATTATTAACATCACAAATTAGGTTAATGTCTTTACAGTGATGAATTCATGTACTATGTCACCTACAGATATGCAGCGTTTACTATCAAGCATGGTCACACATTGCCCCATATGCAAGACAGAGATCACCTCTGAGTAGTCTATATGCCACAGGCTACAATGGCACCCATTTCAGACAACCCCAATTGAACACATGCTGAAGATCTGAAGTTCCCTTGTGAGAGACCATACTGTTGTGTGCAAGTGCCAGTACTACTTGGAAAGGTCCATTACGATATGGCCATTGCACTCAGATATAGGCATGTTGAGGAAAGAGTACATGGAGGTTATGAGTATGTCAATTACGGGTGATTGTGCCCTTAGCTATGACACATGATTCCTGCCATACCACTAGGGAGATATGGTGCTCTCAGCCACATCAGGTGTAAACCTGTGTGGCCAGGTCTGTGTACCCAGTTCTTTCACCTCATACTATGTTCATCACATGTGACCGATGTCCTACTTACCAGGTACATTGGTGTTACTGATGGAAATGACACTACATATATATTTGCATGGAGTTTATGGCCATTACTATGTCAGCAAGAATTTGTTCATCACTACCACCTTGTACGATATTGATATAACTCACAGACTCCATGAGTGTTCCCACTTTGTAGGCATCAGCCAACATTCTTAGCCACAGACAGTCAGTATTCGCTTGTATCCTGGTTAAATGGATTCCAAGCATTAGACAACCCCAGGACTGAGCCTGTTGAACATTCCTGCTTACAGATCAGCGATTGGAGGTGGCTGTCCCTATGATGAATATGTGTGCCATCAATGGGCCACTAAGTGACCCCTACAATGACAGTAACATGGATTCCTAAGTGGGTGTTTTGTGCATGATGCCTAAGTGGAGAATATAGTAATATGGCTTGGCTCAGTCCGGGAAGTTGTATGTCCTGCTGTCCCGTCACCTAGGTCATTGGTGACTGCCTCTGAAATGTCCACCATGTTTAACAGTCATGATCCCCCTGCCAAACATCCAAATTGTGTACAGTCAACTGTGTGTAGATCACACATATACACATATGTGTTTTGATCAGCTCCATGATGATTGCACCTATGACCATACAGATATGGATACTCTGGCAAAGAGGTCTATGTGCAAGGGTATAACAGTTGCCATTGTCCATTCAGTTGGGGTTCAACCAGTGGTTTCAGTGTGACTGAAAGGTGTTCCCAAAGGGGATAGTAATCCATGACACATCCCATGTAGGATGCAGCCTGGGATGTTAGCATGTCTAATAGATGCTGTGTATCCTCCATAGAGAGGCCATTTACAACCTGCTCTGTAGATACGGAAGTTATAGGACAGGTTGTAGGAATGTCATGTGTCACATGTTGGGGACAGAGGAGTAAAGCTGATGCAGAACATGTGGGACTACATGTTAGCTATGGGTGCATACCCATTCTATGTGGCATTATTAAGTACGAGTTCACTGACAATCTGGTCCTGTGCTTTGGGGTTACACATGTAACTAGAATGTGCGTAGTGGTTCTGCATTGTGGGGGTGGCTAATGTTGTCACTTAATTTGTCTACACAACATCACAACACTATGTGGTTGTTGTAGCTGAGAAGGTTGTGTCACCATTTAAGGGGGGCACCCTCACACCAACTGTCACACAGCAATGTCTACTTCCTATTGTACAGCCTGATAACTGGAGTTGTCCACCAGGCAGGTCTGCTGTGGCATGAGGATCCTGTGTTCCTCCTGTCACGTACATCCAAGTTCATGCAGTTGTAATGGTGCTGCCATAATGCATGGGTGTAGAGCTCTGCATACATGCCATCCCATCAGAGGAAGGAGGTGCAGTCAAGCTGTGTAAACCACCCCACACGAGGTAATAAATGGCTTTGTTGAAATATATGTATGTGTTGTCTGCAAGGGGGGTTAGTGCTGGTAGTTTTAAGGACACTGATCAGTGGTCAGATCCCACCAGGGTGGACCTCACATTGGAGGCTGCAGTGGTCATCCATATTGGTAAACACGTTGCAATACATTGGTTTCCCTTGTGAGGATGTTACAGCACTGTTCCAAAACATTGTAGTTAAGAACATAGACTAACCTTTGGGCAAGTGAGCTGCAGCATGACTAAGCAACATAGCTGGTAGTCCTTAATGCCCCCCACAGCATGGGTGTCTGATTCATGAAGCTTCTTGTGTAGCTGGCTGCTGTTTGATTATGTGCCCTTCCAGTCCTGAATGGCACCTGCATTGTCTCTGGGAAATCACAATGTTTCACAAAATCTGTATGGTTTTCTATCCTTAATGAGTATGTATACACCACCTGCATTACCTTGAGCACTGTTATTTTGAGGTGTGAAGATGTGGATGGACATTTAGTCTGGTATGGCTGTGGTGCTGTACTCAGCCTTGAACCAGATATCCTTGACTGCACACATGTCTGCATAATCCAGGGTGGGGACACAATACACAGAGTGGGGATCAGTGTTGTCATACCCACCATGTAGCAGCATAACCATGATGCTGTAAACAGATGGCATTCTCATTGCCAACTTTTCCCTGAACAATGCATCTAAGATGCATTGTGGGGGTGTCAGTAGCTAGGACCATTACTCCAAATCTCAGGGGTGAGAGATGAACATCATCACTGGTGAAGCGATGATGTATGTTGAGCAAGACATACCAGGCAGACATGTAGTACACCCCTGACAATGACACCACATGCTAAAGCAATTATTACTCTCTATCAATTTACATGTGTATGGAGCCATCATCCCAGGTAAGTGTGAATTGCAGCCAAAAGGTATGCATATACCCGTGAGAGACAGAGTGGCTAAGCAGAGTTATGTGTCTAAATACTGGCTGGTGTCATATGTCCCTTGTCATAGACAGCTGCAGGAACTATGATGTCGGTGTTATATTCACTGATATCCCTTGAGTTGCAGCAATGTGCAGTAAGGCATATTGTTTCAAGCCACAGACAGCTATCTGTGACCTGTTCTATATGCAGCCACTTGACACAGACACCAATCTGTCTCACAACATAATCACCTCTGACTAAGAGGTGTGATTTTGTGTTTTGCCTTGGTGGGAGAGTGGTGCATGCAGTATTATATGTACTGTGCAATCCAGAGGCAGGATGTTCTGAGGTGTCTGTTTGGCAATGTGACTGGTAAGGAACTGCAGACATGCAGGTGTGTGTGATATGGGTGTAGGTGGTGCAGGATGTGAACTGTGCATGTTGGCATAATGATCATTGCCATACATAATGACTGCAGTTGGAGATGCCATGGCAGCAAGGTTTGAAATGCAGTCATATCTGTCATAGGTTGTGTTTGCATGTCATAGGAGTAGAGGGGTGGGGACACTTCCAACACCTCAGCAGCAGGTCTGGCAAAATTAGGGTCATGCTGCCACACCCTTGGGATTGACAGCCTGATATACAGTGTTGGTAGGCACACCTTGCAGTGAGAATGTGGATGCCTGTGCATGCATAGCGGACTTGTTCAACTTTGCTGACATTACATTGGCCTCACAAGCATACAATGTCTGTCAAGCATCTAGACAGAACACTGATTGTGGTGTGGTATGATGTGGGAACACAGACATGTGTGTCTTGTACATAATTGGACAGTATGACATGCCTAGGACATGTGGCAGGTGGACACACATTGGCCAAAGTTGGCCAGTCCACTGCAGTAGGCCTCATAGCCATGTCATGCAGATATGCACCAGCAATGTGTTGAAGGGCAGGCTGCATGAAGTGCTGCGAAAGTGTCACCTATGATGGCTCACCACTATTGTGCTGATTGTTACAGCAAGACTGGACATCTATGTCAATGGACATTGTACATCATATCCTGGCATTACAGCAGTGCTCCTAATCACCCTCTTATCAGTTTCTTAGTGACATACCATCAACCCTGAAATAGACAGCAAAACACATATAAAAGCAAACTGATTGTCCATGTTGATATTCAAGGCATCTACTTGGAAAAGGGTATGTTAAGCCTACAGAGCCTTCCATAATGTGGGACAGCTATGTGGATGAACAGACATGGTGTGTCCTGCTTTTCATCATGGGCTTTGTAGTACCATTTTGTGTGTGATGACAAAACATGTATCAGAGTATGGTATCCTTTGTGAGACCAGTGTTGGTGAGACCAGCATTAGTAGTTGCCAGGCACTAGCTCTTCTGTGGACTCTCCTGTTTTCCACCACCTTCACAAGGTAGTTGTGTTCTTCAGGTACACACCACTTGGGTAATGTTCAGCTGTACAATACCTGTGTGAAACATCCCACCTTAACTTCAAAGGGTATACATATTACACTTCCCTAACATGTTTGTCTGTGCTCTATACACAACCCTGGATGACTCTCTTCTTGGAACATGCTGGAAGCAACTGCAATACTTAGTTGCACAAAGGACAACTAGCATGTAGTGCCAAATAGTGTCCACAGATCTCTGAGTCATGTGAAATGAAATACCATGAAGAGAGGTAGCATGGATACAAGCAGTAACACTGTCATACACCTACTGACAATGGACCACACACCGTCTGTTATGCTCAAGGCCAAATCATGCCTACCAAATCTAACTAGTCGACCCCAGTGAGTATTACACTATGCAATGGATGACAAGAATATTACTCACTCTACCTACCATGGCCTAACATGATGTTTGACTGCCCCATAAGCTTGACGAGCCTGGTCTGCAAAGCTATATAGAGAGGATCATTATGGAACTCATTAACAAAGACATTGGAGACCTACAGACACTGGATCCTACCCAATTCGGCTTTGTTAAGGGCAGATCCTGCCTCTTGAACCTGGTCGACTTCTTTGAAACAGTCACCAAGGCCATTGACGAGGGTAAGGTAGTTCACACAGCCTACCTTGACCTTGCAAAAGCCTTCGACACAATACCCCACTTGGGCATCATAGACAAGCTCTCCAGCTTAAATATAAACCCCTATGTCATAAGATGGGTTGCAAACTGGCTCAAGGACAGAACCCACAAGGTCAGAACTGCATGACCCATGTCAGACTCTAAACCAGTCACAAGTGGCGTCCCACAGGGCTCGGTCCTGGGACCTCTCTTGTTCGGTATTTATTTTTCTGAGGTACAGGCTAACATGGGAGGATTGTGGCTGACCAAGTTCGCAGATGACTGCAAACTGGGCACCATAATTGACTCTCCAGCGGACACAAGCATCCTTCAAAAGGGTCTCATAGAAACGGAAAACTGGTGCCAGAGCCATGGCCTTAAACTAAACGCCAAAATGTGTATAGTCATACCCTTTGGGAAAAATAAAGTGCCCACAAATTACCACATAGGTGGTAATCCATTAAGTACGGAAGAAGTAATTAGGGACCTAGGGACCCAAGTTGACAGTAACCTCTCATTTGACACTCACATTGCCAAAGTGGTTAGAAAGACCTTGTATATTGCCCACCTTATCATGAAGGGATTCACATCTAGATCAGGAGAGGTCATTGTGCCCCTTTACTCTTCCCTTATCAGGCCCATAATTGAGTACAATGCCCCATTTGGGATGTACCTTACCCAACACCTGCAGCAATTGAAAAAAACCCAAAAGTACCTTACCAAGAGGATCAAGGGACTCAAACATATGCCATATGCTGCCCGGCTAAAGAAACTCCAGCTCTACTCAGTAGCATACCGCCTACTCAGAGGCGATCTATGCCTGACGTACAAGACCATGTCCAACCTGGAATTAATGGACATGCTTCACCTCAGAAAATCCAAATCCAGCAGAGCTACGCGAGCGAGAGATTTGAACCTCAGCACAGAAATAAATAGGACATGCTGGAGGGACAGATTCATAACCCAGAGGCTCCCTTCACTCTGGAATAAAATCCCAGTCCATGTTAGGCAGAGCCCCTTACTGCCTCTCTTCAAGAGAAATCTTGACGAGTGGATGGGAGATCGTAGGTTTACCCCGGGGGTCACTTCTGTGTCACTGTTAGACAGAGGTACAGTAAATTAAACCTTAAAATGAGCACAGTATACTCATTCCAAGGGGTGGTGAAAGCCAAACACACTCTGGCTAGGCTTATAAATGCCCTAGGGCAGATAGCCTAGTATGAACCTATGAACCTATTAGGCCAGCAGGCCTTGCTGAAAACTGTGCTGGTTACCTACTGAGAATTATGTCCACTGGTGGGTAGGCAAGTGCCTGACAGTCATAATCTGAGAAGATAGCATTGGAAGACCTAAGCTGCAAAGATGCCAGTCACCAGTGGATTTCCCCCAGACATCATTGATGGCATACCCCTCCTAGCCATTCCCACTGTGCAGTCACAGCCAATGTCAGTGCACTCTGACTGCCTACAATAGCAGGTGATTGCACATCAGGAGCTGTCACTGAATCCCACACAGAACCAACAATTAACCATGATGGCTTGTGACACACATTCAATTGCGGTCTGAGACACTGACAAATACTAAATGCGAATGACTGCACAGTAGTATCCATTGGAAAGTCATCCACCCATGGGAAATATAGCAGTGTCTGCACACCACACACAGAGTTGAGCCATTAATCAATGACATATGGACATAGGGAGAAATGTAGCCTTTGACATTCAGTGGTTGGTGAGATCTGGGGATGCATTAATTATTGTACATCATAAACAGACAGGTCTGTGATGTAACTTCTAGACTTTCATTGCCTTACTGAAGGTGGCACTCATCACACCTATCATTGTGTGCAATGGCACCCTTGCTATATTACTATACAGGCATATCCTACAACTGTAGCAGCCACACAGGTGTCATAGTACTGCAATGCACATTGCAGATAACATATCCTATGGAGTCCGTGTCATGACCATACATGTGTAGTCTGTCTTATAAATGCTTTGCAGGTAATGTGTATGGCTGCCACAGAGGGAGGTGTCAGATCCCACTGTGTAACTCCTGAGCATCCATGACAGGGCTAACACATAGCTTACCCTATCTAGAGACCTACACTGGCACTGTGGTATAAATACTATATGTTGGAGAAACAGGTATGTCACACAGACAGTGCACCCTATATGTAACAGGACCCTCATGCATGTGAAGCACACATCTGCTGTGACACACATCATGTTCAGGTTATAGCATGGGATGCAGAACATGACAATCATAACTGTTGCTGGACAAATGTCTGTACTGGACACAGGAAATGTAAAGATGGGTCATCCCCATCACCATAGCTTGTCGATGTTATAGCTCCCAACACCTTGGTGACAGTTATCATGGGTATCAGAACTTTTTACAGATTAGGAATGCATGAGTATGCTGCATGAGGCCATTGTCCTTGTTATTCTGTTACACACATAACAACTTTGGAGCCATGCACGTATAGTGCTGTACCTTGCTGTGGACAAATTTCTTCTGTGCAGACAGTCTATCCTGTGCTTTAACATCTATGGCTGTCTTACTGCTGTGTGTCCATAGGTGTGCCCAACAGAATCCTGAAACAGAAACATAAACAACTCCGTGACACATCTTTCATTGTGTACAGCCATTACAACATCATACAACATAAGGTGCACAATATTATGGGGCTTACGCATTATAAATGACAACATACAGTACCTTTCAGTAATCACTACAAGTAGTGTCAAGAATAGTCACCCTGTGCATCAGACACATAGCTTCATTTCCTTGCATCAATGATGAGAATGACAGGGATGTGGCACAGGTATCATCACTTGCACAGGGTGTTGTGTGGGGGTGCAGGGGCTGACCCAAAAGGTTGACAGCATGTGTGTGAGTCAGGACGGGAAGCAGGTAAGGTTGACCATGGAATTATGCCATGTGTGTCTGTAGGTGACCTGAATTTGGCAGTGGTGTGTGAGTGTGTTGGTGTACATAGTCTAGCTCAGTGCTAGCCCTACATGTGTGTATGTTAGACAGCTTTGAACCATGCATGGTAGAGTTGACAATTCACTGTCTCCAGGCCTGAATATGGGAACTGGCTCTGCCAGGAGTTGCACTGGCACTTCTATGCCCAAGTTCACAAGCGGTGCTAGTACCTGATGGTGACTCCTGTCTGCTGGGACTATGTCCTCCATGGGAATGCTCAAGACCATGAGCCCATGGCATGCCAAGTCTTGGTGTGGACAGCACACTCCCTTCTGTAGTGTTGGCTGTACTGCCACTATGAGAGCATGATTGCACATGGCCATGTGGTCTCTCAGCAGATGGGGTTGCTGACCTACATCCACGAGGCCGATGATCAACACTAGGGAGCATTACCTAAAACACATACTGGAGCATAAATGTGACTACAGTATCCTGCAGGATTTCCTCCGTGCTGTAGCACACTTCTACATGTTGTAGTTACATAAGTATGTACTGTACACTGAGCACAACACTCATGACTTCTTCTGCCACCATTCATTTGGTTATTAAAGCTGTGAGCATGGCAGGCTGTGCTTCTCTTTGCCCACAGGGAATTTGCAAACAGCCATATTTCTCTGCAGCTGAATGTCACTTCAGACATGTGTCCCCAGTCAAATGTTCCACAGGGAAATATCTCACTGCCTAGGCGCCTGAACCTGGAAAAGGCAGTAGATTAATGCATGCACTATTATGCTCTTCATTATTATGTTCCAAAAATGTACAGCTCTATACACTGTTGGCACTATTACAGCCCTGTTGAAACCCCAACCTCATATAGTAGGAGAAGAGGACATTACTATCCCCACAAACAGCTGTAGTTACTTGCAAATAAAATCTCTGTACACAGCAATCTCATCAGCAAGACTGAGGTACACTTTTGACATTAGTGAAGACTCTGTATGGTTAACATATATGGCAATCTGCAATGCCCTGACAATACTGTCACATCTATCAGTGTGGTGGCATCTACAAGGCATACATATGACTGTAACATATGTACAGTCATAAAATATCTGTGCAGTTGGCAGTCATGCCAATAGTACTGCACCCCAGGCAGCAGGCTTAGGATGACACTTTAGGGATTGCATTGCTGTAAACCTACATCTATAACAAAACAGTGTTCTGTTTACCAGGAGCAGGACCACAACCTTGGCCAATACTCGATGGGCCTGTGTAAAGTAGAGGCAGAGGTAATGTCAGTACCACCACATGATGTAACACAACAAGGTAATATGTCCATATATCTCACATTTACGGTAGCTACTATGTTAATTATTATATGAGACAACATCTGAACAGGATAGTCAAACTGCATTTACACCCTTGCCCCACAAAAAATACAGAAATGACTCCCACATAAGAGTTTGTACACCCTGACACACTGACTGCTACATTATTGCAATAGTGATCAAACTAAGCTTAGCTGCACACTCCTCTGCCATGGTAACTGTGGCACCCACGTCCACGATTTATGGTGTGATGGATGCCAGGGAATTGTCAAGTGTGCCTAGGTTCACCAGGAATTCCTCAGTGGCTGAGAGTGGTTGATCTGCTGCAGGATCTCATCTGGTGATGCCACTATTCTTGGCTGTATCTGTTGCTCTTCTGTATACAGCATTGATTATGTCCATTGCATGGTGTCAAACTGGCTCATATTTCCTGCTCTGATTACCTGTAGTATTCACGTCACAGACAAGGTTAGCCCACAGTGCTGCCCACTGTTCCCTGTTTTGTCTTCTCCTGGTGAGTAGGAGTTCATGGTGTTGCTGGAGGCCTTCAAGTATAATCTCATGCTTCACATCCATGAAAGGTGCATGACATCTTGGATACACGTGTCCTGAAAGACAGCAGAATGGGAACATATGTCTGGATCACATATGTGGAAGTACACTATGTAGAGATACAACAAGAACAGAATGGCTGACAGTATCCACTGTTTTCTCAGACATGTCATATTCCACAGTGTGCAAACATACTAAGTGTGTGTGGATACAACTAAGATACTAGTGATAGTCTGCTATCCCCTTATGTGCCATGACAGATACTGCTGTACACCCAACACTGGAGTCTACTCTAATATGATCCCTAGTGGCAACCCCCAGAGATGTGTGTGGTACAGGCTTCACCTGCTGCTGCAGGTAGTAGGCCTAGGCAGATCATGTGAACAGTCTGGATGACAATATGCTGTAGGAGTAACTGTGGCAGCTGTGGCAGCCTTGTAGTAGAGGCAGAGCCAGAGTGAGGTTAGCCATTCCACTCCAATTAAAGCATGTGTTTAAGGCAAGTATGTTAGGCAATGGTATCATTAATAGAGTACTAGGCTACATGCTTGTTGTGCCCTTGAGCAACATACATGAAAAATATAACATTATTTCCAACATTTGGGCAACTGTCAGGCCATGTGTTACAGTCTGTTACTCATTTGGAACGTGTATGATGGCAGTCCTTGTTACAAGGCTTCATATGTGTATGTTAGTTGTACAGCGGTGCTAATCTGCACTGGGTTAATTAACACCAGTGTCTATAGGACAAACCGTTACAGGAACACCCTGTTACACAGGAGCAGTATGCATCCCCAATATATATTCAGGAATGTGACAAGAGGACAGGGGATAAGAGTCTCAAGGCTGAATGCATCGGATGATGTATTTAATCAGGAATTGGAAGAGCTTAAAGATAGGTTAGCTGCAAGAGGCTATTGTCCACTTGAAATAGAAGAGAATCTAGAAGGATTAAACCATCTTAGAATGGGCAGGGTTAGGCTTAATTTTTCACCTAGGACTCATATTGATAACCACTTCATGGGTACATCATCTCAAATTACTTTAAAGGTTCCTATGTTCTTTATCCTGGATGCTAGACCCATTGCTGATATCATCAGAAAGAACTGGCAAATACTGACTACAGATTCAGATGTTAAAAGGATAGTGAGGGATCAGCCCTCCTTTTTATTTAAAAACAAACGTAACCTTGTTGTTATGTTAACTTAAGTGCAATAATAAATCTACTAGCAGTATAACTGGTACTTATTCTTGTGGTAGTTGCAATTTTTGTAATTACCTTGATACTACAGGAATATTCATACACCCAGATACAGGTCAACGATTTACGTTTAAGATCAGTGCCAACTGTAGGACAACACATGTGGACGATCTTGCAAGATGTGTGACATGTGAGTCCTTTTATGTTGGCAAAATGGATCGGTTACTCTGAGATAGAGTGAGAGAACATATATACAGCATCAGGGTTAAGTCTTCGACTAATGCTCTATCTAAACATGTCATGACACAAGATAATGACCATAGCTTTAAGTTTATGGTTATAGCTGAAGTGATGCCCACTATACGTGAGGGTGATATCAGGTATATGACAGAAAATAAAGAAGTCAAATGGATTTTAAGGCTTAGGGCCGATAGAGGGAAGGGCTTGAATGAGAGGGCTTCTATTAAGCCCATATTAAAGTTGAGAAGACGCTCAGTTAAATAATGTTGAATAGTATGCACATATTAAAAGTTTATGCACCATTTATAGTATATGATATATATATATATATATATATATATATATATATATATATATATATATATATATATATATACATATATATATATATGTATACACACACACAGCAATGGGTCATCCATTTTTTATGTGTATAATTCTATATGTTTGATGTACTATTCACAGCTCTATATATTTGTTTATACTCATATGTCTCATATTTTATATATGTAATATATTTCATGTTGAATTTATGGGTCTATATTTGTTTAGAAGCGCTATGGAAGTAGAGGAAATGTTTATTCAAGTAAATCATATAATATGTGATACATGCATATTGATTGTTTTTAGACATTACCGTTGGTACATACATATTTGTAGACATGTATTACATATTCATATATATATTTTTTATTTCAGTTGAACAATTTTGATTTAATATGAATAGCTTCATGTATTTTTATTTATTTTTTTTATATCTGAATATGTTTTATGTTGTGTTTATATGTCTGTATTATGTGATAGCACTGATGCCTCAATGAATTTGCGATTTCACTTTAAATGAATTAATTGATGTTCAGGTTCATGTAAGCTGACTGGCTATTGAAATGTATTTAAATTAATTGTGACCAGTTTGTTCTTTTCATGGTCTGATGAAGCTTTATGTGAAAGCGCTTACCGTTTTTTAATTAAATAGTTTTCTATTTTTGTAATGGAATCCTCAGTTATCTGTCCGGTTTGTGGATTGCCTTTATACATTTTATTTCATTTTACTTGTTTATCTTGGCTAGCACCACATTTGCCTCTTGCGGTATGATTATTTACTTGCTTTTTTGTCTACATATATCAATATAGTTTCATTTAGTGGAGCTTAGCAAAGCTGTGTAATGCGGCATGTTGCACAGCGTTGTACTAAAAAAATATAAAAAAAAAAATGGGGAGCTAGGAAGTGGTGAAGTGGGATGCAAGCAGAGGGGAAAACATAGTGAAAGGCAGGTAGGTATGTGCAGAAAGGGTGTAGGAAAGAACCATAGCTATCCATTTCTTGTACAGTAACAACTGTACAATTTGGCAGAATATTTAGATGACTTTTGACTCTAACCCCCAGGTGAGGGGTGAGAACAAAATAATTGCATTGTTAAGCCAATTGGACCAAATCATGTGTGTCTAGTGGGCATGTATGTGAAATGGAGAGCTGTGTATGGGACAAAATTTGTTTTTGGACAGGTGCCCATTTTCTGTAAGGTGAGAGTGGAATGTTGGGGAGGGACACAGGTACATGTGAGGGAGGTAAGTTGGGTGGGTGAGGAAGCTTTTGCGGACAGATAAGACAGCAGACAGGGGTACTGTGTGACACAAGAAGGCAGTCAACACCTTGGATGGGGAGGGTGTTTTGGAATCTCAGTCCCATGTGCCTCCACAAGGTAGCAGCATGACTCACATCCCCACCCATGGAACTGTCGACACTGCTACTTCACTGCCCCGAAGGTGGCAGTGGTGGAGGATGGGCTCCAGGGGGAGCCTGCCTCACCAGGGTAGCCAGCATGCCATCCATCCAGTGCAGACATCATCCAAACCCATGGAAAATTATCCTGTACACCAAATTTGGCAGTTCATCATTGGTGACAACTTCCCCTCCACCACCACTCCCAGAGGGAAGCCCATCCCCGTCCCATGGGGTGGTACTATCTGATGCTGCAAGTACCACTAGGCACTTTTCCAGATGTGCTGGGACACAGTGCCACAGCCAGAGGAGGCAAGGTAGGCAGATCATGAGGAATCTGTTAACCTTGACGTGCTGTAGTAAAGTAGTTATAACAACAAGTTAAAATTAGTATTAACCAAACCAATTTTAGTATTAACAGAATGGAACTTAATAATATGTATTAATCCAAATACATATTAAAGTATATTATGTGCAATGGAACATTAAGTAACATAACAGTAAGTATGCTAACAGCACATCAGTATTAATTAAACCACAAGGTCAGTAAAACAGCTAGTGTAACAAAATATATTAATATTAAATCATAACAATAAATAACAATAATAAATTAAAGAAGATAAGGGGTGGGGAGGGAGAGAAAAACATATCATTAGTTACCTCACAGGTAATATTAGTACACAGAGTACAACTATGAGCTTCTACAGGTGTGCAGTGTCAGTTGTGAGTACAGTGACTACAATTTTTCTGTAGCTGATGTAGCACATACATACCTCTCAAGCTGTTAGCATGGGACAGTATGGGCCAAGCACTAACAAATGCAGGTACACAACTACATATAACAGTTTCACATAATATGGACTTACATAACTACCAAGGTGTTATGTAAATAGATCTGAAAATATATAGCATTCCAGGTAATCATTTATGTGGTAATCATGAAACAGACAGCTTAGACAGTCGTAATTATATTATGAAAAATCATGACAGTTAAGAAGCATGTTTGTGTACATTAAATAAACTAGACAGGTGTCATGCCTTAGTTGGCAGGCATGGGTGTAGAACCCAATAGCTGTGACTTCAGTGGACATCTGCAAATAATGTATCAATTGACTGCAGCAACTTAGAACAGACATGCAACAACTACAGCCCTATTGCAAATATTAAGACAGATTTATGTAGGAAACCACAATGCTGCTTAACACTTTATTGGTATTGGTGTTGACTATCTGTGAAGTCTACACACACTAACTGCTCATAAAGTGGGCTACCTCATCCATATAGCTTTTGTTCCTGGAGTAGAAGAAGATGTGACCATTACATGACTTACATTGGCCTGGAGACAACATTGACCCATACTATTACTTAGGTTCATAGGTTCATAGGTATGTACTAGGTTATCAGCTCAATGGCCTAAGTAAGCCTAGCCAACAAGGTTCCATGGTTTACGCCACCCAAGAAAGCTATTTTCCTCTGGCCCTGTCAAGCAGAGCCACAGAAGTGACCCCCGGGGTGTATTTCCTATTTCCCATCCACTCATCAAGATTTTTCTTGAAGAGTATTTAACCAGGAATTTTGCTTGACATAGATGGGTAGCTTGTCCCAGAGTATGAGAAGTCTCTGGGACAGAAATATATCCCTCCAGCATATCCTGTTTATTTTGGTGACAAGGTTTAGGTCCCTAGAACATGTAGCTCAGAGGGGTTGGGATTTCTTTAGGTGTAGCATGTCCAACAGCTCTGGGTTTGACATAGCTTTATATGTTAGGCAGAGATCACCTCAGAGTAGGTGACATGCTACGGAGTAGAGCTGGAGTTTTTTGAGATGGTCAGTGTAGTGCATCTGTTTGAGGCCAGTAATCCTCTTTGTGAGGTACTTCTGTGGCCTTTCCAGCTGCTGTAGATGTCTTATGAGGTACATTCCAAAAAGGGCATTGTACTCTATAATGGGTCTAATGAGTGTCAAGTAGAGGGGAACAATAACCTCTTTTTTCCTGGATGAGAACCCATTTGTGATGAGGTGTGCCATGTAGAAGGATTTTCTGACTACTGTGGTGATGTGATTATCAAAGGAGAGAGTACTGTCCACCTGGGTCCCAAGGTCTCTTATCACACATTCGGCATTAAGTAGACTGCCACCTGTAGTTCATGGGTACAGAGTTTTTACCAAAGGGGATGACAATGCACTTTTTGGCATTGAGCTTGAGGCCATGGCTCTGACACCAGGCAGCTGTCACAGTGAGACCCTTCTGTAGGATGTCCACATCATTTGGGGACTCGACTATGGCTCCTAGTTTGCAGTCATCTGCGAACTTGAAAAAAAAACATTTTACAGGACATTCCTTTTGCAGTGTAGAGCTATTACAGTTTTACACTTCACTGCAGTGACAGTAGAACACACATGCAATGAATACAGCCATATTATTAAGACAAATTTGTTTAGGAAACTACAGCACTGCTTAAAACATTATTGGCATTACTGATAATTTTCTGTGAAATCTACACGCACTACTTACTCATACAGTGGGCTACCTCAGCCATATATCTTTTGTTCTTGGAGTGGAAGAAAATGAGAGCATTATGTGGCTGTAACTGGCCTGGAGACAACTTTGAAATGTATTATTAGTTGAGAAAAACATTTTACAGGACAGTCCTTTTGCATTGTACAGCTACTACAGTTATACACTTGACTGCAGTGACAGTAGAACACTCATGCAATGAATACAGCCATGCTACAAATATTAAGATAGATTTATTTAGGAAACCACAATGTTGCTTACCACTTTATTGGTGTTGCTGATAATTCCCTTGTTTATTGCAATACATCTGTTATTGTTCATTTATTGCACTACAGTTCTAATTGCCCAATTATTGCACTAAATTTTTAATTGCTCAGTTATTGCACTACAATATTTATTGTTTATTTTTTATTGTTGTACATTTTTTTATTCTTTATTGCTTATTGCACTACATGTAGCGTAATATATTCGTACTTACCACATTCACAGTGTAACCTGGCAAGGAGCCCAGCATGGGACTGAATATTGCAAGTCCTCTCAGCTGCAGCTGTTGGGAGAGAAGCACACCATTATGCATACCAGCAGCTTGCATTTTGGTAAAATAGTGGAAAAATACCTACATATTTGTGAGGCATGCCCAGCCCTAGCTTGTTGGACCCAGGTGTCCAGCAGTCCCCCTCTTTCTCCACTTCATGTCATCATAGTGGTGATGACATTGCTCACCAGTTCAGGGGATACCAGTAGCACTGGTAAGATCCCTAGCCAACCAATCCCAGGCTTCAGCCTTATACTCTGAGCCCTGGCAACCACCCTGCAGCAGTCTAGGTTCATAATTCTGTATGAGGAGCCCAACAAAACCCCTGGCATCCTACATACCCATTCTCTATGCCTGAAAGCGCTCACCCTCTTCAACACCACCTGGCATATCAGCAGATAAGCAGACTACAACAAATGTTGTAGAATTCCCTCCTATTGACCTTAATATAGGCTGTTCTCCTGCTCTTACATGTCATTCAGCAACATTCAAAAAAACACTGTGTTGTTTAGCATCATGCAAACCAGCTAAGTGAAGCTGAGCAGTGTGAAAACTTGCAGAACCATGATTTTAACAAAGCATAGCAATGTGCAAACAATATTAGCCATTATCTACATTTAAGCAGTGCTTGGCACTGTGCATCTCTCCCTAATGTAAAAATATTGATTTTAATTTAAAAGACATTTTACATTGCATTCAACAAACAATATGTGTACTAGGGACTTAAGCACTGGACCTATGGAACTGCAGATCATCACTCTACCTATTTACCTACTTGGATAGTTTATAAAGTAGTATACCTTCACATATACTACTAAGCAATCACTGCGAGCCACCCAAACAGGCTTAAACAGGCATGCACATATGCAAAAATATATAATTAAAACATTCAGTTTCTATTTTTAGATGTCTGCAGGTGTCTACTGTGTATATATAAGTGCAGCTTTGTATTGCAGCACTCCATGCTGTGGTGTGCAATCAGGCATTAAAAAACAAAAGAAAAATGAAAAAAAAAAATAGTTACCATAATTAATTACACCCGGTTTCTATTTCTAGATGTCTGGCAGGTGTTAACTGTCTATGTATATGCACTGCTGGATATAGCTGCACTCTGTGCCATGCCACACAAACAGACATTTAAAAAATAAAAAATAACAAAAACACAATTTATAAATTTAAAACACAAACTATTACTATACAACACATTTCAACAGTAGCACAGAACATTGTAGGGAGCCTCACCATGTACATAATATCTGACCAGCCTCTACCCTTCTGCCTACACAAATTCAATATCCCTGTTACTATGCTCTCCCTCAGCAGTGCACCATGATTAATATGCATGGTGTGCTGCTGAGGGGGAACCGTGGCCATGTACACAAGTACAGCCTACACAGATTTTATTAAATCTTGGGGAATATTTTTTCCACAACCTGTTTGGAGCTACATGTGTAATTTGCTTATGCAACATTTGATAGTGAGTAAAACCTATGACTGTGAGTAACTATGTGATGTACATGATGGCAGTGTTTTAGATTCAAGAATGCATCAATGCCTATGCACTAAATACTATTGTTCATACAGGGTCACTACCATTACATGGCTAGCTCAACCGCTTAAAGAATGACAGTGCACATGACCCATTAGGCACAAGTAATAGATATATGTAAAACATTTTCTAATGTGTTAGGTTATTCATTGGAAATGAATACATAGTTACACATTTAAAAAGAAAACACTTTTCCAGGATTAGGACCCTGCACCAATTGTACTGGAATAGACTCTTCACAGCATTAATATGTTGTGACAAGTGACTATTTAGTGAAAGCCAAGTTAATTTCACCTGCACTTATTTTTACTTCTGAAATGGGAATTTATGCTGCAAGACACTATTTGGGCATGACTGTACTTTTTATTATTTTTGGAACAGACTGAAGTGTGACAATGGGAGGATATGATAGATCTGAGAGCAAAAATCAAGCAAAGAGTATAAACAAGTTTAGGATGGCATACTCATAACATTTATGTAAAGTATTAATTGTGTTATCTGTGTCCATCGAATGTGTTAAAGCATAGCATGCCTCAATTCCAGTATTTTCAAATGTGAATCCAATTTAAGATGATTAGATATCATCCTCCTGAATAGTAAACTTCATCAAGGTCTGGAATGTTTGGCTGATATGGCCAATATGTGCCTCAAAAGTCAGTCATACCTCCCAATGTGTATAACTTAACTGTATTTGTAACAGTTACTTGTGTGACACAGTCTTTCAAATTGTGGGGGGATTTATGCATAAAAATATGGTGCAAGTGAAAAACTGTGGGGAGAAAGTAAGGCCATTTCCTTTTAAAACTGAAATTATAATAAATAGAATTGTCTATAAATATATATATTCTGATTTTCTGAAACTCAGATATACTTTTCATAATTATTCTTAGAAAATTTATTTCTTGAAATTAATTCAGTTACATGGATGACTGAAAGGCAATTGTTATTAGGTCACTAAAAGTTCATAAGCACATGGTCTTTCTTATTGTCTCATTTTATACATTTAATATTACGCTCAACTAATAAGACAATCTTACTTCTAATTAACTAGAGGTCATGAAATAGGTCATATGCATTCTAATATGGTTCTTTCTCTTTACATACCAACTTAATATTGACAGAAAGATCAATAAGGCCAACTAATACACAATTTTTAATTTAGCTTACCATATTGTCTTCTCATCCTAAATAATTTTAAGTATTATGTACAGAGATAGTATGATACAGTGCAATTGGTTATATCCTTTATGAGCCAGGTGAATTCTATATTATTTTAATAACTGGTTAACACTGGCTATATAGAGATAAGATGAAAGCACAGTATGTGCTTAGAAACACATTTTCTATTGCTATTACTAATATTTTCAGTTGAATTGGTAAGTTTAAATAGATAGCTATCTTTCATAGCTCCATTTCTAGTGAAACTCTTTATCAAAGTCATTTATACCTTCTGAAAATATATTTATTTGAAGCAAATTCAAGAGATAAGCATTATGTTTGTTTTGTTTAAAGATTCGTAAGTAGTGTATTTTATTGCAGTAACATTTACATAGTGTATGCATGCTGGAAGGTAGAAAGATATATTAAGGATGTGATATAATATCTTTGCAGTCAGCGCCAGATCATGATCAAATGGGGCCTTGGGAGTATAATTTATTGGGGCCCCCACATACACACAGCAGTCAACCCCCACACACACACACACACACACAGTAGCATCCTCCGCAGCATCTCCCCATACTCTGTAGCCATTCCAGTGTCTCATTACTTGGCTATTTCTCCCGAGTTACCATAAAAACTGTTCAAACCTGTCAATGTGCATACTATTTTTGTCTTTACTTTTACAATTTTTACAGATATTTGGAGTTAGTTTAAAAATTTATTTCAAATTTTATAGCACAAACACAGATAGCCATTTGCTAAACAAACAATAACATCTCATAATGAAAACAGACTTGACATTCACATAAACGTGTCCGCCCTTGAAACTCACATTCATTGAAATGGCATTGAAACCCACATTCAAAGAAAATGCATATGGCTAGTGGCAAATTAAATTTACCTTTGGGCTGTTTTTAAACCATAGGCCAATTGCACAAATTTTTAGGACCATGCATGCATACATGCCTGTGTTCTGATTGTATTAAATTGTACTCCTTGTAGAACACAGCACCACTTGTTACACTGTGTTTAAAGTTTGTAGTTTTGAACATTGTTCCAGTAAGCAATGAAGCAAAACATATGAACCAATAGTGACAATACTGCCCATTTCAGAACATTTCAGCCATAAAAGGACACTCAGACTTTTGTCATTGCAATCCACCAATATCAGTCAATGATGTACAATCTCTGCAGAGTAAAAGTCACCTGAATAATTCAACATTAAAAATATCTCTAACTAATGAAGAGCTTGGTGTTGCAAACAACTTTATATTTCAATGCTTCATCTACAAATTTAGTGCCTGCTGCCCATGAAGAGTAAAGTGCAAAAACAACAGTAAGCTAGTAATATTGTTGTAGGGAATGGATGGCAAACCAACAACACATTCATAATTACTAGACATTTCATCCAAAAAAGGACAAACTCAGGACTGCAGCACCTCTACCTACCTTAATATACAACACAATATCAGTAGTCTATCTACATGGTGTGGGACTAGAACCCACAGCCTTTTGCATCAAAAGCAAGCATGCCATATATTGTGCTAACACAACTTTCAAGCTCACCAGCACAGTGATGACCATTTGCAAATAAAACAACTGCACACTGTACCCAGCATGAGAAGCAATACACTTTTCTTGCTTTGAATCTCACAATTCCTTGAAAATACACTGAAGCTGACAAGTCCTTGAAAATGCACTGAAAAACTCACAATTCCTTAAAAATGTACTGAGGAATTTGATGTAACCATACCTCTCAGCTTCTCTAGACTTCTGTAGAATGCCCAGATTTTTTGCCTCACATTTTTGATCTGGTCTTTTTAAAACCTGTGTTTTTTTCTGTCAAGCTACAGAAGATTGAAGTCATTAAATATTGGCATACAACAGAGTTTCAGACTTCATATCCATCAACAAATGCAAGCTAAGACAAAACCTGTTATTCTAACAACATTCTAAGTTTATAAACACGATATTTAAAATTTGTTTCTATTTTTAGGTGTTTGTTGCCCATTATTTAAGACTTTGACCAGATTTCTTGTACTAGTAAATACAGTGGTATGGTTGGTGTAGCGGATTCTTGTCTCCTGTAGACAACGTATGGGGTTTGAGCCTGTTTAAATTATCTAACCTGCCATCCTTATCTAGGACATTTTACACACACACACACAAACACACACACACACACACACACACACACACACACACACACACACACACACACACACACACACAGTATACCTAGTTATGTTGCAAATCTCCAGTTTACAACAGTAGACAGAGATGTTCTGTTCCTTCAAAGCCTCCTCTAATCAGCTCCACACCCAGGGATGTAAGGATGTTCTTAAAGAAGATATGTAGTTTTTTTTTTTTTTTTTTTTTTTTTATTACTTGAGGTGGCCACCCTAGCCAGCAGGGGTCCCCTACCAGCCAGTGGGCCCTAGGCAACTACTTTGGTCACCTAGTGCTGGATCCTGCTCTTTTTTTTAATTATTCTTAATACTGAATAAAATTTATTTTCAGATGATATATGAAAGCAATTTTAGAACTGTGCTTTATAGAATAAAGATTTCATACAGCATTGGTTTCTATGTCAAAAAGATCTTAAATCAAAAAGTTAATAAAATGAAATTTGTTAAAAATGTTGTATCTTCAGAGTATGTATAAAAGATTAAGAACTCCTTTCTCTTTATATGAGGATCACATATGCTCCTATTGCAAGCATAGTTATTGCAATAAACAAATAAACATAGTTCATGTTTGTGTCACACCTGTTTATGGGGTGTGGTGCTTTTATTCGTTTTACTTTAAATTCACATATGGGTGGGTGGGTATAGGAAGGCCCTTTGTTTCTACACTTACAGGACAACAACAATTCCTTTGTTTGGTCTCAATTTAAATTGTTTGGGAGAGTACATAGGAGCAACATAAACAGTGTAGCACTAATCAATGAGCAAATAGGTAGGAAAAGGGACATTTGTTTCCACTATATACCTACAATTGGATCAGATATCTGCTGTTTACTTCAACCTCAAATGAAGGAGGAAGATTTCCTAAAGTGGACCAGCAAAGTAGAACAAACAATAATATCCTGCACTTAGTATGTTGGGTCTTCTAAAATACAGAGGCAGACATTTTCAGTATTAAACCATCAAATACAGATCTCAAGCAATCTGTTCAGTAGATGCAAGAATCTTAAGAGTATTGTTTGAATGAGTAAGCAATATTCTTTCATCATTGTTTATGCACTTTTCACTTACCACAAACATTTTTTTCACTTAGCTGGTATGAAAATGTTTATGGTAAGTGAATAATGAAGTATTTATGCATTTTCACTTACCATAAGCATTTTTGCATCAGCTAAGCAACAAAATTGTTACGCTATCTTTGCATAATTTGATAGCTGTTGGTGATTTCAGAACAGTCCTATAGTTGGAACTTGATATAATTAGTTACAGTAATAATTAATACTGTAATTCTCATTCACAATGCCTGAATAAATTTTAAAGACACCATAGTTCGTTCATTGCTGGAGACTTAAAAAGAGTTAAAAAAATACACCTTAGTAGATTCACTCATATGCATATATAGTCTTAAAAATTAAGTCTAGATTATTTTTGGTAACTCCCTCCCCTTTTTTTCTAGGTCTTTGGCAAGATTTTTTTTTCAGCAAAACTGATTTCCTATGCCCCACACTCTTTATACTATGAAATGAACATTTAATAAACTCAATCACAGAAATATCCATGTAATAAGTATTAAAACTGACTTGTCACAAAAACTGGGGATGATTTACTGATCTGTTACTAATTATTAGTCACATTTATGCTTCTGTGTAGGGTTTTCTTTAGATCATTAATGATAAAGACCGAATTATAGGTTACAATGTAAATCATCAGATCATATCTTATTACCGGTTCATAGGTTCACAGGTAAGTACTAAGCTAGCTGCACTTGTAGGCCATTTTAAGCCTAGCCAGTTTCCCTTTTTATGCTCAAAATAATATATTCCATTTGGCTATAGTTTGACTTTACCCTTCCCATGGTCCATAATTATATACTACCCTAAGGAGAATAAATGGGATCTTATCACTGATAATTTGAGGGGACCCATACCTATGATAAAGTATTTAGGAGATGCCTCTGTCCATTAGGGGTATAAGGCTAGTCCTTGGGTAAATTGTCTACTTCACATCCATAGATGTAAGTTGTGCTTAAAAATGGACAGGGATGAACTTTGTATTATGAGGGTGAGGAGTCTGTTCCACTGCAGCGGTATTTTCTATGAGATAGAGCTGTCCCTCTAAACTGTTCTGTTGATGTTGCAAGAGAGGTTTACATCCCTAGACTGAGTATTTCTATCCATTTGACTTACTGATGTGCAATAAATCCATCAGTAATGGGCCAGAGGATGCTTTGTATGCCAGACACAGGTCACCTCTTAGCAGTCTGTAGAATACCGAGTATGGTGTTAGGACTTTGAGTTGGTTAATGTAAGACATGTTGCTTAGGCTCTGCATCCTTTTATTAAGGTATCCCTGTGGGCATTCCAGTTATTGCATGTGTCTTGACAGATACATGTCAAAGGGGGAATTATATATTCAATGATTGGCCTAATGAAGGCTGAGTAAAGGGGTTTAATGACATCCCTAGATCTAGACACAATCCCTTTGTTTATAAGTTGTGCATTACAGAAGGACTTTCTTACAACAACAGATATATGATGGTCAAAATTTAGGTCACTGTCCACATGAGTTCCCAAATCCCAAACAACTGGGTTTCAGGGGTGTATTGTCAATGTGGTAGTTCCTTGAGATAGATGCCTTTGATACAATAATGCTTTTTTTTTCTTTTTGCATTTAGTTTCAGTACATGGTTTTGGCTCCAGTCATTTACTTAAGACAAACCTTCCTGCAGCATGGCTAAGCCATCTGGGGATTCAATGACTGCTCCTAGCCTGCAGTCATCTATAAACTTAGTCAGCAAATATAATAGTACATTTATTATTTTATCTTCCTCATTAAGTTCTTAAAATGATTTCTCAGCCATAGCTTGCTTTGATTCTTTAGTCAGAAGGTAGCACTATGTTGAAATACAGTCATTTATATTCAATATAAAAAAAATGTAAGGTCATTATACTAATGTACTTCAAAATGGTCATCCCTTTTCCCATCACTTATAAGTAGAATTAATCTTATAAAAATGATGTGCCTTCCAAAATGGTTATAATATATGACAAGGGAATTTCGGATGATTCCCTAAAAAATTCTAAATCTTAACCCAGATCATTTTGTTTCACAGTTACCTGATCCTCTGACTGACGTGTTAGGACAAATAACCTCAAATAAATAAAACTAGAACATTTTTAGGAAAACTCAATTTCACTTCTGTCTACATATTTTCATCTAAAATATTTTCTAACAACACAAGTGAAAGGAGGTATAAATGCAAACGCACCACATTGCAATATTTGAATGCAGTGAATTGTTATATCAATTGTTTGTTTATTCATTTAACTAAGCAATTGAACTGTTCTTAGATCCTTTTTATCTACAGCATAGTTTACAAGAACAGGAATAAATATAAAATATATGGACTAGCAATTTAATCAACATGTTTTAGCACATGAGGTGAAACAGGAGTACCCTGGATGCTGTACAGACACACAGAAGAATTGTAGACTCCATACAGACATTGAGTGGATGGTAGAAATGAGTACTAGGTCTTTCACAGAGTCAACTACTCAGCAAAATTTCCAAAAATAAAATTATTAAATTGCTTAATTTTTACCCCTTCTTGTCTCAATCAGTTATTATATTTTCACTGTATTTGAATTTTAATAAAAAAGAAATCGTTACTACATCTGAGGCTCATTTTTTTTGAAAAGGAGAAGTTGTGTCCACTTGACAACACAGAACTATAATATGAAGAGCTCCATTGGCAAAGTGGAAAATACTTTATTATACTCTAGATAACATTAGTTTATTTAGTGACTTAGACACCTACTGGGCTGTTGGCAAGGAGAGAAATGCCATGGTTTTACCTGCTTTCTTTTCTACATAGATGAGATGAGGGGGAGTATTCTGGGTAAGTGGGTTAATGCCTCTGTCCTGTTTTAGACTGAGGCAAGGTGTGCAGGTATAATAGGAAGGTGTACTTCTAAGTGGGAAGTGGGGATACTCCCTCAGCCAAACCTAGATGATATGCCATACCCTATGTCATAGGGTACCAGATGAATATGGCTTCTAGTAAGGAGTGGATTACCTCTGTGGCTCATCTAACTATTTAGTTCTGCCATGTCTCACACATCTCTCTTTTATCAACAAGGATATGTGATTCATGCCCTAGATTGGGGGTTAAGCCAGTTAGTATTTCATTAGAATATGTTCTTCAAAGTGATATAGTATTACTGCTACAGAAGCAGTTAACTCTAATTCCCATAAAAGGGGACTGCGATAAAATATCTTCCCTTACATCAAAAATGGAATGTTTTAGCAGTCAGATCAATAAAAGATCTTATCAAGATTTTATTATAATTTAACTCAGATCTGGCAAACAAAAATATAAATCTTTTACAGACCAGGACGCTGATTTAAGAAAGTAATTAATAACAGATGAGTGAATGCATGCAAGTCTGGGCAAAAATTAAAGGATCATATAGTCATCTACTAATTCAGCTTAACAAGTGGTACCTTTATGTGGGTTTAACAACACATGCATTAAAAGACAGTAATTTTGCACATCTGAGTTGCAGTAAATGTAGAAAAGCATTAGTGCTTTATATAAATGCATCTTGGTTCACTCAGATGTTATATTTATTTTTTTTAATTGAACTTTATTTACTGTTCATTACAAAAACAAAACCTACTAAGTCACAAGATAAGTAAATTATTAACTAGGTTCATTATTTGCATAATTGAGAATGCCTTTCACATTCAGAGAACCCACTGAGGCAAGTGTTTATGTATACTATCACTCCTCCTCCTTGGCCTCATCCATCATCCTGCACCTTCATGTACACACTGTCCCCTACTTCTTCAATACAGATTTGTTTACATTGTCACATTTTAATGAAAAAATACTCTGTCAACATGTCTAGCCAAATAATGTCACAAGTTGTAGTAAGGGGCACTGTAGGAGTTTTCCACTCCCTTACTATTAAAAGCATCACCATGCTTGCAAGGACCCTTGTCACTGAATCTACCTCCTTCCTTTCATTACCCCACAATCCTAATAACCAGTATTGACATCTGTTACTAGTGCTTAATTGAAAAATATGCTTTACAAAGTCCTTTAGTTTTCTTCAATACTACTGTGCTCTAACACAGCTCCAGAAGACGTGAATCTTCCCAGGTGTCTGTTCCACACATCTCCAATACTTGTCACTGCTCAATCACCCTTGGGTGAATAACTTTGATGTTGTAAGGCAGCAAAAATAATAATGTCACCTGCTGATCCAGTTATTTGCACAATTTATTAGTTTTACTCAAGACTTTATCAACCATGCTCCACTCTCTTTCCCTGATTAGCTAGCTTTCCTCTTTTTCCACTTGGTTGCTTATATTCCATGATATGTTGTGTCTTATTTTGTCATAGATCCTTGCGTATTAAACTAATGCTACCCTTTCATATAGATGTCCATTTTCTCCACTGCATTAACATCCTGAACCCTATTACTTGTTCTTGTAGTTTATTCCATATCACACTGATCTGCCCATAGGCAAACTATTCTTGCAGATCTAGGCCCAGCCTTCGAGCACATGAATTGAAAGGCGCCAATCCTCTTTCCTCTACTCTTCCCTAGCCAACATCTGTGTTCATGTTTCCAAGACCTTTTTCCTCCACGTCTTCTGTGTCTGTCCTGTAATAACACGTATTACACTCTGGTTATACTACAGCATATCTGTGGGGCCCACCGCCCATCTGCTGTTTCCACATCAGCAAACATGATTAGAAAGACCTGCTCTCATCCCAGTCTTCCAGCTCATTTATTATCTTGTTGTCTTCCCATGCATACTTATAATCTGGGATAAATAAAAAAAAATACTTTGTATCTCAGGATATCCACTAACCCCCACCTTACATAACATTTTGGGACTTTCACTTTCTGTACACCAGCTTACCCACAATTTGGACCAAATTTTCAGGTAAGTGCTGAATTATTATAATTGTGTGAGTTTAGAGCACAATATAAAGTTACTAACTACATAAAAATATAAGACAATATCATTGTGCCCTCTGCTATTTTCCCTTGAATATTAAGCAAGTAATCCAACAAAAATGTCACAGGATACCTTCTCCTTGAAAAGAACCAGACACCAGGCAGGGTAAGGTTATAAGCACTTTTGTTCCATTTATTCACACTCAGTACAAACGAAACTTCATCAGATACAAAACCTTAAACACTTCCCCCCTTTTTTGTATACAATTCAACTGATTAATCACAATCAATTAACTTAAATGAATTAATTAGTTAAGTATGCTCTCAAGTTAAAAACACATTACTATGTTCTTTACAAATATATAGCTGTGTATAATACATGAATAATTCTCCTATAAAAACACATATAGAATAAACATTTCATCTGTTAAGAAAATATATTTATAAATAACAATACATATATTAGATACTAACTTAATTGCTTCTATGTTCAACCACTTAAACTATTTTTATCTAATCTCATCTGCCTTTAAATGAAGTAAGCTCCTTAGAGAAATGCTGTCATTGATACCAGGAAAAAATGTGGCATTCAACAAAACCTGCCAGTGTGTTTCCCTGTATTCTAAAAAACAGGGCCAATTACCCCCCTCTCCTGTCTACCTACCTTTTCCAATGCACAGAAAAGGAATTTTTTAAAGCCCTTGCAGTTTATGCTGTGTCCAAATAAATTAATTGCATAAATGTATTGGTAAATTTGCTTTTTTAACTTGTTTTCCGTTTTTCCTATATAATATGCACAGCATGGCTGGCACAAGGCCACATAGACAACTCCTTTTGTATTACAGTTATAATTCCCTGTCACTGGAATTATTCTATTGTGACCCTCTATCACTATATTCCTGCATTCTTAGATATACCTACATTCCCTGCAGCCATTGCATTTCCTCATATTACCTAATGGAATCATATCTTTGTCTTTCTTCCTTTCAAATAAGTTCTTAATGTTGGGTCCTCTTCTGAAACCTATTTTTGGTTTATTACCCAGTTTTTCAGTTATATGCCCCAAAACACAATTCCAGTTCTTTTCCACCATTTTACAGACCTCTACACTATCCTCATTATATGTTAGCACACAGCAAGTAGTTACCTTTTCTGTCTTAACATTCAACAAACTCTCAGTTTTTTTTTCAATAATGGGAGATAAAAATCTTCTCTCCTGCTTGTTATATAACTCTCCTGTCCCTCTAGGACACTAGCTGGGTAACCCCTTATTGCCAGCATAGTCTTTAACTCTACCATTTGTTCTTTAAACCTGTTGTCATCTGTTGTTAGTCTTAATATTCTAATCATTTGGCCCTTTACCAAATTTCTTTTTTTGCCAAAAGGAGTGGTCACTCTCAAAAGGTAGATAACTATTCAAGTGGGTGGATTTCCTATATATACATGATTCATAACATCCATCCCTTCTATTTTTGTATAGGTGGATGTCCAGATAATTAACTGCTTCTTTCTCAATTTTGCTGGTAAAGCTAAAAAAATCAGTAGTGGCATTGATATTGTGATATAGATATTTATATAGATATAAATCATTTAAGTTAATTGATTGTGATTAATCAATTGAATTGTATACAAAAAAGGGGGGAAGTGTGTAAGGTTTTATATCTGATGAAGTTCCATTTGTATTGAGTGTGAATAAAGGGAACAAAAGTGCTTATAACCTTACCTTTCCCTTGAATATTGCTGAAACCTTGCAGCTTGAGGTGATATTCATCCCTAACACTTTTCCATAATATATTCAAATTAACAGTATAAATGTATCTACCCAAGAATAATGTACAAACGGCTCTATGTATCTAGCTTCTGTCACTAAACTAAAAGGGAATGCTTTCCTATCTAAGATTTTCTTCCTCACCTCAATCATTACTGTCTTATTCTCATAGCATTGCTGGTTTGAGGACTGATAATACCTTTTTTCTTACTACCTCAGCTCTTCTGCAAATAGTACACAATCATATGTAAATATATAAAACCCACTCTTGATGTTCTGTGGCTCCCTAAATCTATCCTGACCCATCATTATCTGGAAGGCCAGTTCCACCATGACTAGTATGAAAATGGTTGGAAACATAGGGCAGCCCTGTATAATTCCCTTCTTAATTTGGCAAGGCTCTGACAACCCCCCTCTAACAAGCACTCTATAAGTGGGGTTTATATACAACTGTTGGATCCATCTAAGAAATTGTCCCCTTATATTCCTCTGGTCAAGTACCTGGTATAGAAACTCCATCTCATCATATCAAAGACATTCCTTAGATAAACATAAATAAATAAATAAATAAATAAATAAATAAATAAATAAACAAACAAATAAATAAATAAATGATAATTCCTGCTGTTGAGTTACTGCCAGAATATTTTTGCAGAAAAGTTTCTGGTATTCACTAACTGGCAGAAATCTGTCTCCGAGACACAAAGCCTTTCTGTTCCTAATCAAGCATGTTAGAGAGACATAATTCTATTTTTGTTAACATTTTTGCCAGTACTTTTAAGTCCATATTCACCAGTGATATTGGTTTGAAGTTCCTTTATTGCTTCCTTGGGAAGCACTGTAACAATGGTCTGGTTCCATTCTGATGAACCTGACTTCCAATTGCCCATCCCATTGCATAATCTAGGTAGGGCATTCACTAATGCCTCCTTCCCCACTTATAGATTTCTGCATTCAGCCCTTCCAGACTGACAGTCTTATTTCATGGGAGTCAAATTATCATTGCAGAGACCCCTGTGTCTCTATCAGGAAGTGAATCTTCACTTGCTGACAACACACTTTTTTGTTGCTGTTTCCAGGGGCAAATACTCAGGTTGGTAGTCCCAATGTTCATTATACAGGGCAACATAACAGTTTAAAAAAAAAACTCTCCTTATGTCACCATTCTTCACAATATAGCCTCCTCCTTATCTATGAACTGCCCTAATGGTCAGGCTCCCCTGAACAATTCAAAACCATAACATCATCATTGTATCCCTCTTTCTCTCTCTCTCTCTCTCTCTCTCTCTCTCTCTCTATCTCTGTCTCTAGAAAGCTATGAATAATAATGGGGATTCATTCACCATCTAACACAGCACTATTACACACTTTCATAACACCCATATTTTCTGACAACAATCAGTTTTTTTATTTTTATTATACATTTCAGTGTACCTTCCTTTCCAAATAAATCATTAAAAGAAAACACATAACTACGCTTCATACTCTTTTCTGTCTTCTGTGCCATAAATACCATTCAAAATTGACTGTATTTAAATTCTTAAAGCATTCAGACATATACCTTTTGTATCATAAACAAGTTTCATAGAGAAAGTGTGTGCATTTGAATGATGATGATGAAGCTGAAAGTACAAAGTGCAATACAAATCTTGCTGCACAGAAAAAAAAAAATAATGTTATTTATCCATCTCAGTTCCTTACAAGCATTGGCAGAGACAGATTTTATTTTTCTTGGCAGAAATATTTCTGCAAATGGTGATTACAATTATGAAATTAAAATAATCTGTTTCTTGGATAGAAAACAATGACAAGTCTGAATATGATTTTTAAATTGCCTGTGTCACTTATGAAGAGAAACATTGCCCTGAGTATGACTAGATAAGTTTGATTATAACCTGGATGAGTGATGACACAAGCAACAGAGGAAAGGAGTGCTCAACCTGGGGAAGGGATGGGGTGGATTGAGGCAAAGTAGATGTTTTGAATGTGGGCTTTTAGCTCACTAAGTTTCTATATGATGTCAAAATTCATAAGCAAGTGGGTGGAAGCACATACATTCAGGATGAGGGCATTGTAGTTCCCCGTGGTAAAAAGAATAGCCCAGTCCATCATCTAGATGGTGGGAAAAGCTAAATACTAAAAATGATATTTCGGTGCCTGAATGCTGGTGACTGCACAAATTCCCAATGATTGGCAGTGCCAGATGATTAAGGGCCCTATGAATGACCACCCTAACAGTTCTAAAGTGTGGAGGTACCTACTACTAGAGAACAAATGGATCAATTCAATCTGGTGTAGAACTCATGGTCTGCATGGCAATGGGGGAAAAGCATATAAAAAAAAATCTGTGTAAGATTTTAAAGAGCAAAGATACCACACTGTCAACAAATGTCCATATAATTAAAACAATGTTTTTTCCAGTAATAACATATGGCTGAGAGATGTAGTATAAGTAAGGAAAACAATATTTTTGAGGCATGGTGTTGGAGAAAACATTTGAGAATTTCACAGACTGCAAGAACATCACAATCCATCATTACTTAAGGAAATAAACCCAGGGTGTCCACTGGAAGGTATGATAGTAAAACTAAAGTTCAAACAGTTTGACAAAATAACACAAAGACAAGATTCACTAGAGACGACCATGATGCTGAGAAAGACTGAAGGCAGAAGAAGAAAGGAGTTTCAGACGTTAAGGTGGATAGACAGCATTACTGAAGTAAGAAAGATGGATTTGCAAAAATGTAAAGAAGCCTTTGTTGACAGACAGGCATGGTGTGCTAAAGTCCTCAAGGAGATGAATGACTGAACAACAATAAATACACCCCAAAAGTATTGCAGTCTTTTACATTCAAAAAATATATATATTTTATTGCTTCTTCTGGGTTGCATAACTTCCATTTTTATTCCACCTTCCTTTTTTTGTGACAGCTGAGTTTTTTCCAGTAGTTTATTTTATAAAGGCCTCTACAAAAGCCAGCACATTCCCATAAAAAATACAACCTGGGATTCAAAAAACTCTGTGTATGCTTTATGCAAAGCCTACACAGAGTTTCAGTGTTAGCATGATGAGCAATAGTGCTAATCACATATTCATGCTGCTCAGTACACTTACATGAATATGAGAAAGGTTTCATAGCCATCAACAGTGTTACCGGACAGGAAACCATGCATAGCAGCATCAGCACAGAATAAAGATGCATTGAAGTTTGCCTATGGGAAAATCTGCACCACGAGATAACACAGATAGCCAAAGTTACTGCCAAGGTTGAAAACACTGCAATAACGGTAGTAATAACACAGTAAAAAAGTATACCGAGTGCAATGTACACTACAACAACTATTTGCAGCATGAAATAATGAAGGAGAAGGGTAATTGGCAAGGACAACTACAAGAAAAGGTACAGTGGTCAGGGAGACTGTGCTGATGAAAATGTGCACATGTGCACACACACACACACACACACACACACACACACACACACACACACACACACACACACACACACACACACACACACACACACACACACACACACACACACACACACACACACACACACTTGGGAGACAGTAAGTGTATTGATGGAGTTATCTGTCTTCATATTCAAATGAAAGTATGTCCACACTAATACAAGTTACTGACCTTATCACTGTGATATGATCATACATGACCACTGTCCACTGTCACTATAAACCCATACCAAATGTTACAATGCAGATAGGTTATGTAATTCTGGAGTCTATTTGACAATGACACAAGTACTGATATATCATTTACAAGTGCATTGCTGCAGGGCACACGTATATCAGAAAATATGTATTCAGTCAAGCACATACCACTGCCATACTCTTGTTTATGAATGGGTTTCCACATATTGGAGGATTACAGCCCTATAAGCAGAGTTAGACATGCTATACACCTCTTCACAAAGCACATCACCAATAAACTGATTTACACGGATGATAGAAAAGTATTAGTGCATGTGTTATTTGTATTTCAGGAATTCAACATGGACTTGTGAAGTGGCAGTATTCACTGTTGTACATTGCCAAATGGTATACAAATAGGGACATACAGCAACTGACCTGATTGGGGTTAATTGCAAAATTCATCTGTTTGTTGTTAATGTTTCATGTGTCAGGCTTGCAGGATATGTTATGGGAGAAATTGGAGGCAGCTAGTATGATGTGCATGCTGTACTCTATATAAGAAATATTGGTGCCAAAGTTTTATTACATCATATCAGAACCCACCACTGTATAGCACTAAAAACCTAAATTGGTTAGAACTGCCTCATCAACTAACATACACAGCTTCTGACCACCTATATGTTCCCAGTTGGTCATTGAGATCCAGTGACCAAAAACTCCTGTCTGTCTACAAACCCATCAAATCTGCTGGGCATTGTCTGTACATGTACAAGGTTGCTAAGGCCTGGAACTCCTTACATGTATCCATCTGATCAATACCTTCCTTCCATCTTTCAAAACCATTCTGAAAGACTTCCTAGCTATAATCTGGTTCTGTTCTTGCTCAAAACCAGGATAAACTATATCCCTAAATGTGAACAAGTACATCTCATTCCTTATACCTCCTTACTCTCCCTTCTTCACTTATTTCCTTACTTCTATTAAATTCTCTTCCCTGACTTTTCTATAAATATACCCTACGCCTTTTTTCCCTCACTTCATATTGCAATTCCTATTTGTTTTAGACTAACACCTTTAATTTATCTACAAACTGTCAAAATTTTCTATAAATATTAAAAGATTGTCTTATAACTTGTGTCGATTCTTAACTCATTACATCTGAGTGATGCCTCCAGGCATATCAGCAGTTAACTCCTACTGACATCTCTTGACATCAAATATTGCTTGTTTATATTTGCAGCAATAATTCCAAAACCATGCTATGTTCAAAGTCTTAAAAGATTTTGGGGAGAATTCAGTAAAGCCTACAGGGAGTGATTGTCCATGCAGGCATAGTGACACGGAGCTTACATGGAAGTAAGCAGCCGTGTGATCCAATAAACAGACCAGAAGGGCTTGCACGAGTGTGCGGACACGTACATGTCTGTGGCATGCAAATGGCCACATAAGCAGGTGAATTGCATGCAAATGAGGGTGCTGGAGTGATTCAGCAAGCAGAAAGGCTGTCCTGCAGACTCCATGTTGGTGTCCGAAGTGTACTTGGAAAATTTCCATGTACAAGAAAGTAAAAATTGAACAGGGGCTATAAAATCCCATTTAGAAGGTCAGAAATTGCATAGTAGGCACAAATATATGCAAAAGTATGCGCTGGGCATCCAAAAAATAATGCAACTAATGTAACATATATATGTTTTAATACATATATTATGTTTGTGTGGCCTGCAGTAGCGAGCAAACATGCAGTTATGCAAAAGAAAAATATTAAAAAGTTTAAAAAGTAAAAATAAGAAATTTGCCAGAATAATGCATTATAGGACCATGCATGGAGTATGTACAATGATAGATTTCAATAGCTAGTAAGGAGGCTGGCCCTGGATAGTGAAGTATCCAGGTTGTGTACATGGATTTGCATGCAAATGAGCTGAGGTTACTGAATAGCAAAAATGGGCCACTGTGTCCGTAGATAAAATCTTTGTAGCCCCAGAACCATTTTGGTGTCCACAGAAGAGCAAGCTGAAATCAAAAGGGGGTGTGTCACAATATATTTAAGCAGATTGGAGCTCATTGGAGTCCATTTGCGCAGCCCGCCTCTCAGCTAAGGAGAAGAGAGTGTGTCCAGTGCTGCTAAGCTTTGATTAGCTGTGGGGTGCATGTTTTAGCTGGTTTGAGCTATGCTGAGTGTACCCGTGCATGGGGGTATGTCCAGACTGCTGAGCAGTGTTTATAGGTTCATAGGTAGGTACTAGGCTATCTGCCCGAGGGCATTTATAAGCCTAGCCAGAGTGTGTTGGTGCTCGCCGCCCCATTGATTAATTAACTGATTCTTTGTCAAGCAGAGCCAATGAAGTGATCCCAGGGGTGTATTTTCTGTTACCCATCCACTCGTCAAGGTTTGTCTTGAAGAGTGTTAGTGTGGGGCTCTGCGTAATGTAGTTTTGAATTTTGTTCCAAAGCATGGGGAGTCTCTGTGACAGGAATCTATCCCTCCAGCATGTTCTATCTATTGTTGTTAAGTGTTTGGAGGTTCCCAATGTCTTTGTTAAGGAGTTCCATGATGACACGCTCCATAGCCTTCGAGACCAGGCTAGTCAGGATTATGGGGAGATAGTTACCAGGGTAAGTTGTGGCCCCTCCTTTATGGAGTGGAATAACCATTGCTGTGCACCATTCTATCGGCACGTATCCTGTGGAGAGGCTTAGGTTGAACGGCGTGTTTAGGTGGGGGTTTAGTTCATTCTGTAGTTCATTCAAGATGCAGCCTGGTACACCATTTGGCCACATTGACGCTGTATTTTTGGCTTGCATCTGTGATTTCCAGTACACTACACTTTTCCGGTATTGTTGTGGGTCCTTTTAGGGGTGAGAGGGGGGTGAAGTTTGCACTGAATCTACCTGCCAGGATGTTGGCAATATCAGTAGGTTCAGTATATTTTGTGCTATTTTGCACTAGTTTTGTGCATATCTGCAAGTTGCCACTTAGATTCTTAACCTAGCTAAAGAAGGCTTTGTGGTTATCTTTTGAATCCTTGGCTATTTTTCTTTCGAAGTTCGCCTTGGATGATTTTATGAGGGACCTTAGTTTCTTATTGATACTGATCAGGAATGTCTTTCCTTCTTGGGATTTCCCTTTTTTCTGAACTAGTTTCCTCCTTCTATTGTATAGCCTGTTTATGGAAGAGGTCCACCACACTGGTTTCCTTCTCTTAGAGGAGTGAGTCTTGGTTTTGCTAGGGATGGCACAATCCATGCATCCTTGTAGGTGCTCATAGAGTGCATTTGTAAAGGTTTCTGCATCTTGGGAGCATTATCCTTTAGTGTGGGGGCTGTGAAACTTACCGCCTCTGTCTTAAGCTAGGTGAAGTTTGCTTTAGAAAAGTTTTTTACTGTGGTTTCCTTAGTTGTGGGTGGTGGTGGGGTGTGGACATCCAGAGTGATTAGTTTATAGTCTGATCTAACCAGTGACGGGTTGAACTCTGGTGTGGAACACCTGTCGCCCATGTTGGTGATGACCAGGTCCAAAATGTTTTCACCTGTGGTAAGGAAGTTTACCAGATGATCCAGGGCATTTAAGTTGATGAATTCTAGGAAGCACTGGGCCTAGGAGCTTGTACTTAAGTAGTTTTCCCAGTGAATGTCAGGATAATTGAAATCACCCAATATCAGGGTGTTCGGTAGGACCTTCATGTTTTCCAGTGTCAGGGGTCATGTATACCAGTGGCAGGGGGTTGCGCGCCATGCTGCAGTGCTGAGCAAGGAAGGCATTTAAAAAAAAGGAAATAGCCTGGGAAAGCAATTCATGTATAAATTTCTGACAACCCCTGTTCCACTTACACTTCGCCATTCAGACTCCTCAGGGATGTATCTGGCAGGTAGAATGTATCATATTTAGCCAATCACACAGGCTGCATCTGCAGCAGAGCAGTATAAGGTATGCATACACCCTACAATCTGATTTTCCCCCATACTCTTCACTGTTGGAGTACAGACTTGCAAATTTTAACAGAATGCTAGGGGCTGCTGCTCCTCTGCTACATATGTATGTGCTTGAGGCTGAGGTCAGTGCTGCAGCTGCTGCTGCTGACAGTAGGCCTAGACTTTGAAGGAGAAGAGTGTTCATGCCCAGAGTAACCTTCCAGGAGATATATGAGATGTAAATTGTAGAGTGCTACAGGGTGGACAGGGACATAGTTTCATAGTTTCATAGTATAGTACTAGGCTATCTGCCCTGGGGCATTTGTAAGCCTAGCCATAGTGATGTGGCTTTTGCCACCCCATGAAATGGTACAAAAATGTACAGAATAAATCTAGAATACTGTGCTTCTGTCTAGTAGTGACACAGTGAAGGTCCCCTTATATAATACAATTAGTTTACTGTGCCCCTGTCTAGCAGTGACACAGATGTGACCCCTGGGTTAAACGTACGATCTCCCATCCACTCATCAAGATTTCTCTTGAAGAGAGTCAGTGAGGGGCTCTGCCTAATACTAACTGGGATCCTGTTCCAAAGCATGGGAAGCCTCTGGGTTATGAATCTATCCCTCCAGCATGACCTATTCATACTTGTGCCGAGGTTTAAGTCTTTAGCTCTCGTGGTCCTGATGGATTTGGATTTTTTGAGGTGGAGCATGTCCATCAGATCCTGATTGGACATGGCCTTGTACGTCAGGCAGAGATCACCTCTGAGCAGGCGGTATGCTACTGAATAAAGCTGAAGTTTATTTAGTCTGGCAGAATAAGACATATGTTGGAGACCCTTGATCCTTTTGGTGAGGTACTTTTGTGGTCTCTCCAGCTGTTGCTACAAGAACTCACTGTGCTCTGCACCCTCAACTCAGACCCAGAGCCAAAAGAGGGGAACCCATCCCAGATGAAACAAAGGTATGTGTAGCCCTTAGAATACTAGCTACAGGTACTTTTCAAAGACCAACTGGGGACATGATGAGGGTCTCACAGGCATCTGCTTTCAGGGTACACCACCGGTTCCTGGCTGGCATGCAAATACATGCCAGTGAGCACATTTATTTACTCTGCACCCCTGAGGAGAGGGCCAGTAGTATGCGTCTCTTCTACCATGTAGCACACTGCCCTGAGATACTGGGTGCCATAGACTGCACTCATGTGCACATCAAAGCACCACCCAGTGAGGAGGGTAGAATGTACTTCAACCACAAGGGGTCTCACTCCATCAACTGCCAGGTCATGTGCAATGCCCAGGGAATTATCATGAATGAGTGTGCCGGCAGCCTGGCGGTTATCACAACTCCCATATCTGGCACATGTCACAGCTGTACCAGATGTTTTCTGGGGGACATCCTGTACAGCCATCTACTGGGGGATTCTTGCTATGCACTGGAACTGTAGATGATAACACCCATCAGAAATGCACACACACCTACTGAAGAATGTCATAATGAGGCACATGCGCAAACTATAAATATCATAGCACATGTGTTTGAGCTGCTTGAGTCACAGTTCTGGTGCCTCAATGTATCAAGTGTAGCCCTACAGTACTCTCCAGCTACATGTGCATACATGTTCACAGTATGTGTCATACTACACAATATGATCCTGTGGAACCAGCTGAGGCAGGATCATCCCAGGGAAGGGACATGCAACCCCCCACCAGTGCCAAGGTCTCCACAGCCACACCCATATGGGGATTCAGAGGAGGAACCCCATGAGGCTGTCCCTGTAGGCAGATGTAGGCATGCCCAGTTTGCCCTGGCCTTGGCAAAAAGGCAAAGCATTGCACATGCATTGACAACCGAGGGTCCTAGGGACTGACACCTTACTCTGACTCACACACATAAAAAGATGCCAGCCACACAACACAACCTGTACCTTACCATGTATTGGCTGTGTACTACATGTATCAGACAGAGTCACCTCTGATGCACTGTTATCTCAGCTGCTGCATTCACAAGGTAAATCACACTCCTTACAACAAATATATGGGGTACTAAACTATGATAGCATATGTATGGACCTGCTGCATGTATGCAAGGAAATAGAGTGGGCTACTGGGCTACTTTCAGAGAACTAACAACTATGTGGGACAACAGGTATTTTGCACAATACTGGCTGCCCCATAATATGCATTAGACCACAAGGCAGTATAATCCACTGCAGTATGCAAGGAAAATGCCAAACAGCGGGGTCATAGGAGAGATGCATGACTGTCAATGCTAGAGTCCCCTACCCCCAACACAGCCATGTTCCCATACAACTGCAGTAACAGTATGTTTGCAAGGATATAGCAGCAGACCACACAATCCCAGGGCTGTCCCGAACAACCTGGCTACATGTTCTATTTACACAATATGCAGGGGTCAAAGTGTATGTCTCTCTGTTGTTGATAGTGTGAGGAATTAAACCTCACTTTCTTGTGGCTCAGTGGACTAAGTACATTAGCATGGTTGATGGTGTTCATGGTTTGAAGCTGGCTGCACCTACAACTTTTGCATGTGAGATACTCCTATGGTAGGAGTCACAAAGACTATCAATATGTCACAATCAGTTACTGCAAGAAAGCTGGACAAAACCAGAGACAATGGAGGGACAGGGGGCCACACCTACAGACATTATAGATGTTATGAGTAATGTAGAATGTGGGTAGCATAACAGCAGGTTGTAACAAGTCACAGTAGCAGCAGATGTAAAGGGTATCATGTAACTGTTAGTACTTACAACAATTCAGTGGGCACCATTTAGTAGTATATTACCAGAAAAAACACACCTGCCTGAGGAGCAGAGCAGACATATGGTGTGGAACACTGGACATCCTGCAAAACATGTACAGTCAGAGGTGTGAAGACTGCAACCTTGTGTGTGGTGTTACATCATGTACTCCAGTCACAGCATACCTACAACCACTTAGAGTAAGAAATATGGACACATCCACAGGAGTGGGACAAAGCTCCAAATATAAGGAGAAGGATTAATTAGTGGCCAGACAAATGTAGAAAGTGCAGGCAATAACAGGTTGTGCAGTAGCATGGGTTCCCTGGTGTGTATACATTCAAGAACTCAAATGTCTGTCATCAGTTCGTAACATCAATCTATAACGACTTGCCACTGATGTACCAAAAAATCACAATGCTATGTAAAATGTACCATACCTATGAAGCAAAACTCTATGCAGTCTATTACAATCTGTACAGTCACTAGGTATGAATCAGATACTATGGACAGCATACGGTCAGCACACATCCCTTGGAGAAAATAGCAGGGAGGTGTTAATCTGCTGAATCAGGTGCAGCAGCCAGTTGGCTGTAGCACACAAAATCCCGGACTGGAGTACAGGTAGGTTTGGCCTGGAGTCAACTTGTAAGCATTGAGAGTCACACTGTGCAAGCACCTACACTTAGCTAATTTCAGCCCATGTCAGATGCCTCATCTGCCTATAGAACTGTATGTGCATTTATCACTGTGCATATAGATAACTATGTGTACATATCTGTCTCTCCCTATCCTCTTCACAAATGATTAACCTTATCTATCAGCATGTGGCATATATATATATATATATATATATATATATATATATATATATATATATATACATATTAGTTAGTTAAAAAATGGCAAGACACCTTGGCAGAGCAACAGTCAGTATTCCAGTTTCAGTTCTTTACTTACAGTTAATGGAAAGCAAATTTGAAATAAACGCCTCAGATAGTTGAAGATAACCATCCAAATTGATAACCAAAAGCAAGTTTATGTTGGACAATAACTGTCTGTTAAGATAAAAGTTGTTAAAGTTGCACACCTTCTGCAAATGGTTTGCTGTAAAATAGTTAACGAAACACGCTGGCTGTTTAAATCCCAGTAAGTTTTTTGAATTAACAGGTCGGTCTTCACCTCACCAAACACCAAGCAGAAACTTGTTCCACAATTAAACAACACAATCTATTATGTGTTGAAATTCGGTCTTCACCTCATTACAAATGGAAACAGCTGTCCAAAATGCACTTTTGAAAGGACTACAACAATGAAGTTTTGTAAATACGAACACTTTACTGACAAAAGACTGGCAAGCGCTTTCACCTTATAGGCTTCCTCAGGCCAAACATATCACAGAGCTTTTAACATATATATATATATATATATATATATATATATATATATATATATATATATATATACTTTAGGTCTGTGTGACATTACTTCCCTTGTGCTTGACTCACATTCAAACATTTAAAGCAACACTAACTATATAAAAATGTATATGAAATACAAAATATAAGGTTGGTCAGCTATGATCAGCTCAACATATACTGCTTAAAATCAATTATATAATGATAAAAAATGAAAATATATATGTATAAAAATATGAATATACATGTCATACTTGCATTCTAAATTTGAACACTCTCTGCTGGGCTATAGTTGGTTATTTAAGATAACATCAAATAAGCATTTTTTTAATTTTAAAACAAAATAAAAGCCTACAATTAAACTTATGCCAAATAAAAGTAAAAGTAGCTGTGCCAAACAAATTCAAGCATATAAAACCGTTCATTGTTAATGGATAGATGGCTAAAATGCCTCTCTAGGCATATCATATCAGTACAAACCCTGCGCTGAAAGTTGCATTTTAGGAAATATAAAGCTTAGAAATGATCAGGACTAACGTTAAAAACTTCAGTCAAACATGTATTAAATACCCAAGTTCAAGTAAAGGCACTTCAGTCGAACATATATTAGATACCCAAATTCAAGTGAAGGCACATGATTGTGCTTCTGAAAGGAGAAACAAAAATAGTTTGCTGGAAATAGCTTGTCAAAGCAATACCTAGATTCTAGGTTATATTTCAAAAATAAAGTAATATAACTACCATTAAAACTAAAGTAGCAGCATCAATCGCTGTTATGCTAGATGTACAAATTCAAGTAAAAGCATACACATATACTTCAAAACATCATACAAAAATCTAGAAACTGAATTGCAAACATGGACAGCTAATCTCTGTTGAACATATATTATATGGTAATTAATATAGGTTCACTGAATCGACATAAAATGAAACTGGAAACCTCAACGTCAGCATGATTAGAGCCAGTACAAAGTATAAGGTGTTGTGTCTATTGTTGTTAATGACGAGTCACAACTTCAAGATTACATTTTCCATGTACAATAGCCTTACTATTATTGGGGATGGCTTTTTAACATCAACCAGCCTCTAATTATATCCACGATTTCAAGTAAAGACTTTTAAATATACTTTTAAGCATTATGAAAAAGCTAAAAGACAGACGTAAATGGTTGTTCACGTTCTAGTACATTTTATATTATAAAAGATATAGAGCCATATCATCTGTATATGCTACTCAACTCATCAAATACCATTTACTACTTCCTAAGGTCTTTGCCTTTCAGTATTGGTTTAATAGGAATCCTGTCATTTAAGCCAGGTTCATGATCAGCTCTTAGTCTAATGATCCACTTGGTTTCATTTTGTTCTGTTCTGTTGCAAATGTCCCCCCTTCTAATGGTGGGATGATTAACTTGCATGACTAGAAATTTAAATTTGTGATCTAGTGATGTATCAATAACATGTCTAGATAATGCATTTTTATCATACTGTATCCTGATATTGTACATGTGTTCTCTGATTCTATCTCTTAGCCACCTGTCAGTCTTGCCCACATAAAATGCTGGCATTGCTCTCCTTGTCAGCAGCTGCTGATGGCACTCTGACTAGTGTCCTCCACAACACTGTCCCCCTGTCAACAGCTGCTGATGTCATCCACCTTAACAGCACTGGCAGGCACTCTCAAAACAGATAAGGTCCGTGATGCATGCGATAAGTTCTGAGTGCTATAGTATAACCTACCTACACAAGTAGGGGTCCTAAACTTAATAAGGGCAATTTTATGTGACTGTGTGTGTGTGTGTGTGTGTGTGTGTGTGTGTGTGTGTGTGTGTGTGTGTATGTGTAAATATATTCCCTGGCAGCAGTGTGCCTGTCTCACCTATCTGTGTGCAATGGTAATACATTTTAGGCCCTGTGCCTACCTGTCAATTCTCCCATTGGCCTCCTTTACAAGGGCTGCTGCTGTCATCCACCTTGACAGCACTGTTGTCAATCTCAAAACAGATAAGCTCTGTTGCTCATGTGATAAGTACTTAGTGCTATAGTGTATAATACTAGAAAGGTAGGGTTTTTAATCTCAATATGGGCAACTCTGTGAGTGTGACTGTGTGTGTATGTAAATATATCTCCTTGCAGCAGTGTGCCTCTCTGTGTGCAATGGTTATACATTTTAATGCCCTGTGAGTAGCTGCTGGCCCTAAATAGCCCACATCTACCTAGGCATAAATGCTATCCACCACCACCTACATTTTTAGGTACAGAGCACCCAGGTGACAAGTATCAAGGGTAGCATGCCTTGTCACAGGGTATGCATGTAGGATTATGCTGTCCGCACCCATTGTTCCTGACACACTGTTCTACACATACACACCTAGGTAACCATGCACATATTCAGCCATACCTTGCTGATGTCATATTTCTGCTGTGCTGCCATGCCATCCTGAGCTTCTGTATTGCCGCCAAGTCTCCACAAAATAGCAACTCACACCCCTGCAACAGAAACTTACACAGTTCTGAGACAGACCTTTCAGTCTGCAACACTACCACCAATCTAACATCATGTGACAAAGGTAAGGTATAAACATTTTGATGTGTACTCATGACACATGCCAGCATACAGCAACTATCATGGCATAACACTACTGCACTACAAAATGTCATGTAATGTAATATAGTCACTCTGTGCATCAGACACATATTTGCATGTCCCTGCATCGATGGTATGGATGGCAGGGATATAGCACAGGTATCATCTCATGCACAGTGTGTGGTGTGGAGGTTCCTGAGGCCTAGGCTGTGCCAAACAGTTGACATCATGTATGTGAGTCAGGAAGGGGTCCTGGTCAGCTGGGCCATGGTGAGGTGCAGTGTGTGTCTGTTTGTGACCTGCATGTGACAGTGATGTTTGAGTGTGTATGCATACATAGTCAAGCCAGGTGCTAACCCTACATGTGGGTATGTTGGATAGCTGAGGATCGTACATGGCAGAGTGGACAGTTCACCACCTCTGGCCACAAACACAGGAACTGGCTCTGCCAGGAATGGCACTGGCACCACCATGCCCAAGGTAAAATGCGGTGGTAGTCACTGACGGTGACTGGTATCTGCTGGGCCCATGTCCCTCATGGGACCACCCAGGACCACGTGCCCATGGCCTGTCACATCATGGTGTGGACAGTACCGTCCCTTCTGTAGTGCTGGAGGTACTGCTTCTACAGGATCATGAGTGTGCATGGCCACATAGAGTCTCAGCGGATGTTGTTGCTGACCTACACCCACTTGTCCTAGGCCCTACTCTCACCACATGCTCCAGCACAGAAAATGTGCAGTCAAGGAACTGACAATGTCTCACCCAACATTTGTGCACTACATTAGTGAAATGATCCATGGTGTCACCAACGTAGTTGATGAAGTCACAAATGTCAGACAGCAATGATGGATAGAAATATGCATTGAGTGACCCATGATGTGACACATGTGACAGGTGATGGATGGGAACCTTGCCAGCTGACTGGCTATGGCTAGTGTCTACACTCACTGATGCCATTGATGCCACACTCTCCTATTTGATGCTGCCACACTCTGACTGTCTGATATCTGTGACCACAGGGGACTGGATATGTGAGGGCATACTGACTGTGTGGGGGATAATGGGGGAGGAAGTGGGATGTCAACCAATGGGACAGATTCAGCTCCCTTCAACCCCATCTGTATATCACTATGGCCACTATCATCATCAGAGTCTGATGATACTCTGACATCAGGTTGTGAGGAGGGTTTACAATTAAGAAATTCAACTGTAATAATCAGAGTTATAGATTACTTTTATTTCAGAAATGCATGCAGATTATTTTATTTTGTCAGCTACTCAAGTTAGCAGTACTAATATTAAAGTGTCCCTTCTTTGACAGGTTCCCAGCTGTATTGTGTGGCTATTTTATATTTTTACATCACATTTTTGGTCCATTTTTCATAAAATTGTGTTTTTTTTGGCAAATTAGTGACAAATCATTAAAGACTGAAGTTAGAAAATAATGACAGACATTTGAGTTTCAGATTTCATACCATTCAGAAAATTCATACTAATGCAAGACCTATTCTATTATCTTTCTAAGTTTATAAGAGCAATATTTTAAAAATTGTCCTTATTTTTGGGCCTTTGTTCCACTTTTTTGTATGGCTTTGTTCAGATGTCTTACTCTGAGGTTGAGAGGTATGACAAATGTGTCAGGGCCATCACAGTCAGCCAGAGACATTTCAAATTGTGACATACCTGTTGCACCCCACTCCCCCATGTAGTGACTCTGGATGTGTCGAAGCAAGGCAAGGAGTAGTTATGCAGTGTAAATGTGCAGAGTATCCCCGCCATCCAAGGTAGACACGAGTGGCTTTTCATCTGTCCTTGATTTTTGCGGAATGGTCTGGTTTCTGTCATATTTTTTGTACTGTTGATTTATGCTTATTACTCAAAGTGCCTGTTGCTCTGTGTTTAAGTAGCAACACTTTAATGACCATCAGGTAAGCTTGGCTGAGATCGTAAGATGCAAGTAAGCTTTAATAAGCATACTGTTAAAGAATTGCCAACACTGAAAGCCTTTCTGTTGCCATGTAGAGAATACTTAACTAGATAATGTATAAGCCTTGGTTATTGAAATGCATATGACAGTATTTGTAATAAAGGACAGGATTACATTATTTTAAGAAGCTCATTACACTTGGAGACTTCCAGTCATCTCTGCAGGCTTTACCCGTAAACTAAACAGAATGCCAATCGTGTGGTCCATAACCTGTACAGTAATCCTTTTAAGCAATGTATCTTGAGCTTATTTCTTGTTTGCTTTTCATTTTTTACTTTGATCATGTTTTCCCCATGAAACAAGCAGATAGTTGTCAGGCAGCAGGTCTTTTTTTGGATAAGAAACATTTTTACAAGTGGGGGCATCAGAGATTTCTACTTTCAGCATGTTACTTGGTACTTTAATAAAGCTGAATATAAATTATAATTAGAACTGCAGTGCAAGAAGTGGTTTGAGTTGAGTATTGCTTGTTTTTCTTAAACTTGATTTTGACTGGCATTCCATTAATGTATTTAAAAAGTAATTTATTTTGTCATGCCTCACAACCTTTTTGTTTCCATCTAGATATTAAGTAAGCTGTCATGCAGCCAATGCATTGAAATATTTTTATTCTTCTACTCTTCATTTTGTCTTGATTGGACTCTCATAATGATGGTTTGACACCCAGGGCAGTGTATTTAGTTAGTTTTTGTGGTTTTGAGCATAGCTCCTTCCCTTTCCAGTTGGCCGCACCCCTTCCCATTGACCCCACCCATTCAGCTGTCTCCTGCAGCCCCCCTTTGATTTGAAGTCACCAGCCGCCACTGCTGCTCACTACCATCCACCCAAGACATGGAAGCTGCCTGTTGAAAGAATTCAACTGCCTGCAACTCGATCTCTTTTCATGTCTTACTCAGGTCTTTCATTGATACCATTCCACAAAGTATAAAATATATGTTTACTAACTCATTACATCCGAGTGACACCTCCAGGTGCATCTGGAGTTAACTCCTACTGACGTCTCTAGGTGTCAAATATTGCTGGTTCATATTTGCATCAATAATTTCAAAACCATGCTATGTACAAGGTTTTAAATGATTTCATTGTAAAGCTTACAGAATTACAAACTCAAATGCATTAATATTTGACCTCTGCCTAGTGCATATAAATAGATATTAACCACTGTTTTTGTTATATTAATTTATATAGATATGATTTTCATATTTTGAGAAATATCTCAACAATGATGTGACAAAGTCAGAACTCCTTAGTCTCATATGAATGCTGTCAGCTAAATGAATAAAATGCTGCTGACAGTTTGTGTGTAACTGGAGTGGTTGCTTAGATATTGTAAGTTGTTTAGAAAATATTACAAATGTAATAGTTACTGTATGTACTAGGACTTATAAAAATACTGTTTAAGACCTAGTACCTAAAGAATACTATCACTATAAAAATAGTTTATGCTGAAGAGTTTGCCATTTATACTTCTTTCATAACCCCTATGGTTCCAGAGATATGAACATTTGTTTGAAATGTGAGGACATAATTTGATTCTGTGAAAAGGCTTAGGCTCCGCCCGTTGGACGTTACAGTGAAAGCTTCCTAAGCTCCATTTGAGTGAATGAGTTAAGCAACTTCCCAATGGCATCACAAATAAGCAAAACATTTCCATCTAGCTATCGCTACCCCATCTTGCTTAAATGCACCAGCTCATCTCGAACCCATAACACCAAGCTTTCCCTTTTCCTAGACTTGCACAAACATACACACAGCAAAACACTGCTCTCCATACTGCTCAGTTGTACCTCATTATGAGGAACATTCATAATTTTTCAGTATTAAAAGTTCATGCCCCCTTGCTGCTGCATATTGAAAGGATCTGACACCCTTTCAGTCTTAACATGTTTTATATGCTGATAACCAAGGTAAATAATAAATAATGCTGCTGCCATTTCTTGTCTACTTCTTCAGACCATATTAGAGGGAGATGTAGTGATGCAATCCTAGGTATCCTTCTTTGTTATTAGGGCAAAACAGCATAGAAGTAAAATATGATTCATCACATAGAAGAAAATGGCTGATTGTATTGGTAATTGGCCACAGTCGGAGTATGTTATTTTTATCACACATTTTGCATCACATTTGCTCATTTTCAGTGTATATAACATTCATGTGACCATGCATTCTCTGCAGTTAAATATGCACAGCATATGTGCTGCAATTTTTCTCTTTTTTAAATCCCAACAGTTCTACTTGCAGTGTATCTCAAGAGCAACGAGAATTTATGTGCAGCTTGTTCGTGATTTCAGTAGGCTGCACCTCTTCCTGGGTTCACAACCCCACTGATATATTCTGGTGATTATTGATTGTGATACACAGGTTTCAGTACGAAGCTAATGCTAAGTCAATAGTCAAAGAGCTAGTTTTACTGCACTCGAGGGCTGGAATACTCAAAGAAATATTGAAAGACCAGAGAACTCCTTTTATATCCAGGGAAATGCATTAGCTTTGCCTGTATCATAAAACAAATTAGTTAAGGACTTAAGTGCACCCCATTCAAAATGAAGGGTTAGTAGAGAACTTCTATAAATTATCGAAGAAGGGCATATAGCAAGATGGGTGGAACTACAATCAGTGACTTTCTTACATGCACATATACTCATGCCTTCCTTCTGTTCCCTGTAAGATAAGAACTTCAAGCATCAACAGGATTTACAACATGCTTTACTATATGGGAGACATCTTCATTGTTTGCTAAAAATAGCCAAGGAAACTTAGAGAAATCCCCATTTAAATGTGTAACAGCATACTACACAGAGTTGTAAGGTAGGTTAAAATTGTAATGATCAGTGAATGAACATACACAAGTGTCTCAAGAAATGCATCAGCATGTATAACAAGAATGCCTGACTCAAGGCATTTAAAGCAGGAAACAAAGTGTTAAAGTTAGTATTCCATACTGAGAATAAATTCCTAGTGAGATGGCAAGGAAACTGAGGTGATAAAAAAAACAAAAAGAGCTGAATTACAAAATAAGACAAAATGGGAAAGGAAGACCTGAAATGATATAGTACATGAATTTGTTAACACAATGAATGAAAGCTGAGGGTTTTGTAGTCGATTGAGTAGCTGAATAGATATCAATAGTTTGGTACTAGGGAATGCCTTATTTGCTTATCAGATAAATTAAACAAGATGTGAAAGAGTTCTTAGTGAGAAATATACATTTTTGTAAGCAACCTATTAGAAAAAAATATTTGGCATCATACTGAAAACATGCTGTGGAGAGGTAGAATGAAAATTGTAAAAGGTCTCAGAGTCCCAAAGAAATACAGAAAGCGACAGAGAAAAAAGATGCTTAAAATGGGAACTATTATTGCCCAGTTGTCATGGTTCCTAAGTTAGGCAATTTTATAACTTGTGCAATGGCTTATGGAAACTGAATGAAATATCCAAATTTGTCCCTTATATGATGACCAGAGTGGATGACCTCACCCAGTTTAGACAAAAGCAAGTTTTTTTGATCACTCGCATTAGATCAATGGATACTGGCAGGTCTGCCTCACCCTTGGAGGCAAAGAAAAGACAATATTTCCAACCCCGGAATATCTTTTTACATTATAGTGCCTTACTCTGTGGACTTCACATAGCTCCTGACACATTTCAGAGTCTCATGCACAGAATTCTGAAACTATATGCTTAGCACACTGTTTCATACCTTTATAACATAGCATTTTATTTAGGAGATTGGGAGTCACATTCAGTCAAAAATAAACGCTGTGATAAAATCTTTAAGACAGGCAGGACTTTTTCTTAATGCTGCAGAAGTAAGCTTCATTAAAGAAAAGCCTTATACTTAGGATATGTGATTGCGAATGGGGTGATTGAGCTCCAATCAGACAAAAATTGAAGCTGTGAGGAATGAATGATATCCAGATTCAAGGAACAAGTGAAACATTCTTAGGACTAGCACTTTACCAAGAGACATTCATCACTAGCACTGCCACTAAACCATGCCCTCTGGCAGACCCTATGAAAGGTAAGAACCCTATACAGGTAAAGTGGACAGGAGCAGCAAATAAGGCTTCACATGAGCTGAAAAAACATTTTGTGTTCTGAGTCAGTATTAGTTGCCTTTAACTTAGATAAGCCTTTTAGTGTCTATTAGGGTGCATATAAAGTACAGGTAGGCACTATATTTTTTCAAGAAGTAGGTTGTAAAGAACACAAAGTCTGCTGTCTTATCAGGGCAGAGACCAGATGCTGTGCTACAAAGTGAGAATGCTTCACCATTAAATGACCAATCAGTATGTTGCAGTAATATTTATTAGGAAGAAATTCAGCATTATTCAATGACTACTCAGCCATGCCATAGCTGAATAAATAGAAAGATGTCAACAGCAAAGTAGGCAAGTGGACTTTGAAGATTTTCCTGCAGTTCTTTATGTGCACAGTGAAGCTTACACTTGTTAGTAAGAATACCAAGGCAGATATGTTATTTGGTTCTTTTAATGTTTGCTGAATAACATTGATATGAGATTTTATAAAGGGAAGTGGATATTGTTAACATAGTGGATCTTCAATAACCACAGCTATGCTGTTTTTTCATGTAAAGGTATGAGCTTAAATACAAAAATATTGCTTTACTATGTAGTATACTATTTGAGCTGGGATGCATACACCAGACATTAAAGCATAGCATATCATGCAGCAGATAGGTTCTTCACAGTGCACTGGAAGAATTTTACACTCAGCTGGTATTCTTGGTAGTTACCAGCTGAAGGTCTACTGAATGAAATATGGCTGAACATATCTGGAAGGATACCTACCGTTCCAAATTAAGGAATGTATGGACTTTTACACAAGGCCATTTGAACATTCTGCTGGAAGTCATAACCTGATCAAATTTAAGACTTTTGTGTTTTCTAGCCCATATGTGAATTGTTTTTTTTCCCTTGTTTGTCACAATAAAGTGCATTCAACCTAGGAACAATGCCTTAAGCATGTTTTGTTGCAATGCACTTTGTGCTTTTTGGGGCAAGGCCAAGTTGTTCAAAATGTGATTTTTATCAATTTGCAATATTTCTTTACAGCTTTGTAACCTTTCCATCCTATAAATCCACCTACATTTAAAACCTATTTCCCCAAGTAGGAGGACAGAGAAAACTTCTTTTTCAACTGAGAACAGAGAAAGAGAGTGTGAGGTATGTATGAGTGAACTGTCACCCTTTTGGGTTACTCAAAATGAAAAAGTTTGTAAAACTATCATGTATGAATTGAGCTTGATGCAGTAAATGATGACTGTTCTGGATTTAAGTGAGATATCAAACAGAAAACTGGTCAGCCTCCCAAGAACACATACACTTATTAGCATCTGTAATTGCCACAAACTAAAAACTCAGCAAACGCAATAGCATCAATAGACATAATTTTTCATCAGATTCCAGGGGACAGAAGTTCCACATAAGAAATATAAAAATATAAAGATAAAACAGACATAGACATAGTCAATGTATCATAGTTATTGTAGAAAAACAAGATACAAGCAAAAACAATAATAGAAGTTTATCCATGCATCAATCCATGATCACTTTTTCCCATTTCTTCACATGGGGTCAGGGTGTCACTTCAACAGTGACAATTATCTAGAGCTAAGATTTACACTGCCGGGTGAGTAGCCCTGACAAGGAATAATAGAAGTTCATGAAAAGTTGAAATTATTACAGTAAGACTGCAAAAGCTTAGTTGCATTTTTACTAGATTAGTTAATTTAGGAGGAAAGGGAAGGTAGCAGCCAGAGTTGGAACATTTGAAATTGGTATGTTTGTAGTTAATGGGTTGATCATGATAAAAGTAAGTAATGGGTAGAGGTTAAGCCTTAGTCAGTCAATAGAAGTTTATATGATGAGCTGGAGTAGAAGACATGAGGATGAACAGGAGGAAGGAGTCTTAAAACAAAGGTGATTATATTAGTGCATTTGTAATTGTTTAATGGCTAGACTATGGCATTAATAGCAAAAGTAAAATTATAGCTATATCAACTGCTGACAAATTCAAGAAGATTTTCCAAGTAATTGACATAAATGAGCCTTTTTAAGAGACCCTAAGCATAATGACAAGTTGGTTGTTCTAAATGAGACTGTTAGCTAATCATGACTTGTTTAGATCTGAGCAAACTAGCCCTGTAAATAGAAATAGGCAGTTACCTGCAAACACTAAGAAAATGTTAAGAAAAGTGAAATAACACATTTTAAATGCATAAAAAACAGGCACACTACTAAAATCATTTAAAGCTTAATGCTGTAAACAAGAGAAATGTGATGTTTTTAATAAACGTGCTTGGAACGAAAAAGTGAAATATATTCCTTACAGAAGTGGTATTTCAAAGCAAAATGTTGATAAATCTGCACTGATAGACTGTGTTGAAATACATGCTTGACCAGTAATGGCAGCCTACTTCCTTTGTACCATGACTATGTTAGAAAGACAAGAGTATCCTAAAACACATAAATAAAAACAAACACGAATGGTAAAAGCAATGCATTCTTTAACTTTAATATCCAGTCTAACACATAATGTTGTAATAGGCAAAAATTCCTCCATTTCAATGTACAGTAGAAATTGTGTGGAGGGGGTGAGAGCATAGCTACTCTGTGGACAGAACGTACCTCAAGAAAAAGTGTGTGTGGCAAAACCCTCATACTGCTATGAACACATAGCTCTGTGTATGAGTAAGATTAGAGAAGGGCAAAGGTGACCTGGGACACTACTAAAAACACACAGTTCTGAATATACAGAAACTTCAAAGTGAAGTAGAATCTGTCTTTTGTTAGAAGGCAGAGAAGAACCTTACCATAAACAGAAAAAAAGAGTTGTTAATTTAGCGAAATAAGTCACTGCAGAACCTGATAAGGGAAGAGCACATACTACATGATAAATAAAACTGTAAAAAGATTCCAGTCAGTAAAGTTAATAAAAGATTCCTTTTTGGAGACAGGCATGGATGCACAGAAAATTGTGCACTTAGAAGGAGAAGAAAGGTAACATGAAAAGACCTCAAAGTTTCTGCTGCAAGATTACAAACAGAGATAAAAATAAAACCTTCAGCAGCAGGCAGTTAGAGAAACAGATGTTGCTAAGGGAAATGCTAAGGAACTGCCAAAATCAAAAACAAAAGGAAATCACTGGCATGATTTGCTTCTGTACAAGAAGACATAGCAGAGGAAAAGAGACCTATACTTGTATTCATAGGCGAAGAGTACATGCCATGCACTTCACACCAGTGTACTTAACAAAATCAGTTCCTGACTTGACAGATTTGCAGATAAGCAATGTAAATTTTAGGGAAGCACAAGAGGATGATGCATTATGAGATTCAGAGAAGCTATTTCCAGAGCAGAAGATGCAAATGTACACTGTGGACCCATATACCAACAGTTACAAAACCTTTGACTACACTTGTGATAAAACCTGCATGTATTCATAGAGAGGGACCAGACTTAAGATAGAAGATTAGTTAGGTTTTATTGACATAGAGTAATGAAAGATTTTTAAGAATTTTAGTCTAGCATGCCCAGAATATCAAAAGACTGCACCTCAGCCTATCAGAAGTCTGTTGATATTTATGGATTTTATTGAGGTCCCATCCAAATGAGTAACCATGTATATTTTAGTTCCATTAGTAAAGTCCAGTAATGACTACCAAAATTAAGTTTCTCGAAGCAGTGCCACAGCAAAAAGCCAATACTAAGCTAACATCCAAAGGGCAGCATTCACTTTTCATCAGGGTACAAATACCCAAAGAAATACATTTATGTCTATGATAATCCATTGACTTTGCCAGTGATTAATGTAAAACAGTTAAGTATTTCAGTGTAGTACCCTAAAAATAATTGGTTGATAGTATATTTTAATAAAAATCTGAGACTCTGTACAGGAACCCTGCAACCTCTGTCATCCTCAGCTGAGAACAAGAGCAAACCAAGAGGAACCAATACCTGTGAAGACTAAGGTATGTGTAACACTTAGAATATTAGCAGAATATTAGCTACAGGACCTACCACCGACCAACAGGAAATATGCTGGGAGGGTCACAGGCATCTGCATCTAAGATCCTACATAAATTTCTGAATACTTTGCTACAACATGCCCGTGATTACATACAGTTTCCCCTTACACCCCAGGACAAAGCTACCACTATGCATGATTTCTACCCTGTAGCACACTTGCTTGAAGAGTTGTATGCCATAGACTGCATGCACATTGAAATCAAAACAGCACCTGGAGAACAGAGAATGGTGTACATAAACAGAAAGGGCTGCCAGGTCATTTGTAATGCTAAGGGAATAATCCTGAATATCCAGGCAGTTACCACAATTCACATATCTGGCACAACCCTCAACTGTATCAGTGGTTTTCTAGGGGGAAATATCCCACAGGGTCATCAGAAATTTTCTGAGCCACTCAAAAGGGGGTTTACATGGATTAGTAAACTTTGGTGACATACTCCTAGGTGACATAAAAAAGAGAAGGATACAATATCACATAATTAAATTCCTTCTTATATACACATATATATTTTCATTATTAGCAACTGGAGACACACAGTTCAGGCATTAAAATTTAAGATAATGTAGATGTACCATATCACACACACACACACACACACACACACACACACACACACACACACACACACACACACACACACACACACACACACACACACATACCCACACACACACACACACAGCAATGTATGACCCAAAACAAGGAATAACAATGGAGTAATACATTGCTTACCACAGAAAGAACTGGATGACTGCTCCATTTGAAGAGCAAACATCGTGAAACATAACTTTTGTTGTGGCAACGCAAGGAATAGCACATTAGTTGATTGTTAGAAATGCTTTCAAGAAAATTCTCACAAAATGTGTACACATTTACAATAGAAAAGATAATTTTATACAATTGCCAATGACCTCTTCCTGTGCCCAACACTCCCCTAGATGTGTCAGTGGGCCATGTTACTAGACTAACACCCATCTGTCATTGGCAATATAGGACATTACATTTCACTGAAATAACATAAAAAATTGTAAGATAAGCAGTTGTAATAATAAAACTTGTGATGAAAGTTAATAAGGCTGTCTATTTGAGAAAGTAAAATTGCTGACAAAAATGTCTATGCCAACAGTAAACTTAAGTGCATAAAGATAAAAGTTATTTTCTACTGCAAATATATGTATATATATATATATATATATGTATGGGTACGTGTCACTTCACCTAAAACCCATTTCACCTAAACTCATTTCACTGAGACCAAGTCACCTAAAACTCATTTCACCTAAAACTCATTTCACTGATAAGAAGTACTCTAATGCAATTGAAGGGTATATGTCCTTTTCTCCACTGCAGTGCGATCCTGGTATTAGAATATATATTGGGAGGGGCATAGCCCCCCACCTAGTTGTCTTTTAACAAATAATGTAAAACAAAACCAGACAACATGAAACCAAAATAACTGGGGGGGCTATGCCCCCCACCCCCCAATGTGGGGGGCTGCACCCCCCAATATATATACCAACTCCAGGATCGTACAGTGGGGAAAAGGATATATACCTTTGACTTGCCTTATTGTACTACTTGTCAGTGAAATGAGTTTTAGGTGAAATAAGTTTTCCGTGAACTGGATTTCAGGTGAGTTGGTCTCAGTGAAATGAGTTTAGGTGAAATCGGTTGTTTTAGGCGAAGTGACACGTATCCATATATATATATGGATATATATATATATATATATATATATATATATATATATATATATATATATGTATATATATATAGTTTACTATGACTTATGCGAATGGCAGCAAGTCGAACGGCCGATGTCCGAAACCACGGTTTTAAAAGGGGCAGGAAATTAACCCAAAACTGGTCGACCACATTTAGTCTAGTTGCATGGCACACTCGACCTTTTGGCAAGAGATGTGCCGAGACTGTGGAGGGATTTCGTGCTTCTGTGAGGAACAGGGAAATAGCCCATTTCCTCACTGTAGTGCGATCTCGGAGTTGGTATATTTAATGTGCAGGGGGTGTGGGAGGTGCATGGGGGCTTAGCCCCATGCAAAATAGGAGAGGTAAGCTAACTAACATGACTGAAAGACTGAAATGTCAAAAATGTTGTATATGCATTTTTGTGTTTACTATTTTCAACATTCCGTTCTTCCGATGTTTCCAAATTCATTATTTTTTTCCTGAAGTTCCAACTGTTCGTCCCGACTCCTATCGACCATACCATAATAAACCTATATTTATATATATATATATATATATATATATATATATATATATATATATATACATAGATATATATATATATAATATTTTCCATGTAAGATGTGAACAAATCTACCATGTACCTTTAAAATACAATCATACCTAAAGATGATCAGAATGCTTCTGGGCAGATAAATCCAAATTAATAGCAATCTTCTTCCATGTTCTCCACATACACAACTCTCCCCACCTTCAAGTTCCCTAGCTACACGATTACCTTTTTATAGTGTAGACTCAGGTCTCTGAACATTGTAAAGATGAGAATGAGGTGTGAATTCATTAGAATTGCTGAACTCGAAACTTTTGACTTTGTGTAGCAGGTAAAAACATAATGGATTGTAACTGTGAATTATTACTCGCAGGGAGAAGGAAGACAAAACAGCAATTCATACTCCTTTAGGACAATGGTACACAATGCCCTACAAACTGCATCTCTGACAGTACAGCACAGATATGAAAAGAATGAGTACAATACAAAGAGAAGACAGCCGCATTTGTGCAAACAATACTTATAAATGGTTGTGTGATCAGTCATTGCACTAAATTAAGTAAAGTAATGCAAACAAACAACTGAGAGTATGCAAGTGTTATATGTCTTGCTAATACTGTGTAGGAAGTGGGACTTGCTTGTAAGCACAATGATTTGTATTCCTGCTGCAAAGCTTTTCTGTGGCAAAGGGAGATAAGACACTTTTTTTTTTTTGTTTTTGTAGGTTCATTAGTCTGATAGTTCAAATACAGAGCTGTGTAAAAATCTATAATGTGTTAAAATGCATTTTGTAATTTTTTTTATTTCTTTTATTGTGTAAAAATCTATCATGTGTTAAAATGTATTTTGTATTTTTTTTTTTATTTCTTTTATTGTTTTTTAATATTATTATTTGTGTGGTGCATGGCATAATGCAAATGGGTGGTGCAGTGGTGCAGCGGTTAGCATTGTCCCCTCACAGTAAGATGCTCTCCAGTTCAATTCTCCACGGCGTACCTTCTGTGCGGAGTCTGCATGTTCTCTCTGCTTTCATGTGGGTTTCCTCCCACATTCCAAAGATATGTGTTCGGAGCAGTTCTCCCTGGGCCTCTGCTGAAAATGGGTTCTGTTCCAGTTGGACTTTCACAGTAAACAAATGTTAAATAAATAAAATTAAATTTAATGCAAGTTACTTGTATGATAAGGACTGCATTAATTGCAGTTGTGAATCAAGTGTGTGTGCGGCATATCTGTTAAAATTGATGAATCACAATGCTCATAGTATATGTCGATGAAGTTTTAAGTCCCACATCTGTTAGTGATAAAATGTAACAAATACGTTTCACAGAACTAATCCATGTTACACTCTGCTTATCTCATTTATGCATTGTTCACCTCCACACAAACACTGTGTAATGGCCCAGAGAGCAAGCAGACATTATCAGTTTAAAAAAGGATACATTGTTGTACTTGTCAATTTCAAAACAGACACATTATATCATACGTTGTTCACCACCACGCAAACACAATAAGGGGAGCTGTGCGATGGTCAGCAAGCTTCCACAACACCTTGACGTCCAGAATACCTGCAGACAATAGGCAGACAATTGCCATTTTCAAAAAAAAGATACATTGTTTCATCTTTTGCTTACCATCGTGCATACCCACTAAGTGGCAAGAAGCATTCCACAACACCTGCAGGTCCAGAATACCTGCAGACCATGCATCAATTTCAAAATGGATACATTCTATCATATGATGTTTGCTACTGCGCAAACACGCTAAGCAGGGTTATGTGGCAGTCAGCACACATACATAGTAATGAATGTAAAAATATAGAACTGCTGCCTAGTTGTTCTTGTGGCAGCAGATATAAGTTAAGGGCTAAAATACAAGTGAGCTTAGGTTCTAATGCAAGAAAGTCCAAAGTTTTAAATAATTACACATAGAAATAACTATCTTTAGAAGGTGCTTTGAACATACTTAGAACATCAGATATATATTAAATGAGTAACTGTGTGTATCAGAAGAATTATAGTTCTACAATTAAACATATACTTTCTGAACTTTCATGTCACACACATACATGGTTAAACATGTAACTCTTTAATGTATAAGCAGGTTTGACAAACAAGGTCTCAATTGCAATGAGGACACTGCAATGCAATGACTGTAAAAATACATGTACTCCACCCTTCCCTGTGGCAACCGGTGTAAGTTAATGCTTCTAATACTGATGAGCCAGGATTCTTTTATAGCACACTCCCGATTTTATTAATGCTTGTCCACTCAATTTTAAAAAATAAAGAACAATGTAAACATAATTATAAATAGTAATAACTATGTATAGCACTGAAATTCATATGAATTATACGTGTGACTAAGAGTATACTGACAATTTTGATTTTGTAATTATAATTGTCTTTTCTGGCCTCAGATATACTTCATACTTCAATGACAATCAGACATACGTGAATGTATAAACCAGGACCTTGTCAGGTCATACACATACATGGTTAACCCTTCAGTCTGTCATGTGTATATATAATTGATGATCATGTCTGACAAGCACTTGTTCTGTGGCAAGGATGAAAAAACACCTATGTAGAAGATTATGTTTTGGATATTTTTATGTAGGTTTGAATCCCACATTGTACAAATTACTATTATCAGTGTGTAAAGACAAAAAAGATGTGTCAGGTCATAAAATGTATACCGCTAATACGTCTGCAGAGTTAAATCAATTAACAGTTACAGCAGCATCCCAACCAAAAACTAATGCCAGCTGTCACATTACCTTTGCTAGTTCAGAGACTGTATTTCTCTGTGCTTGGCATTGTTGCTCTTCACATAACACCACAGAAATGCAGTTGGCATGGTTGTTTGGGTATGTGCACTAGCTGTAAAATGCAATATCTAAAATTGGGAGGAAAACATTCTAACTGCTGCTGTTTGACCTGCAGGGACATGGCAGGAGCTAGAAGGGAAGGTGCCCAATTTAGGGCTCAAAGATGGGGTGTAGATGAGTCTAGAATATTCCTTGGACCCCTTGTAAAGTGCCACGGCCATAGGCTACTGCAGGGGGACTATACTGACTCTCAGTACAAAGCAAAGGCTTGGAATCATCTGACCAAGGCTGCCTCCAGTGTGACTGGCATTCTACATACTGGGGAGCAATGCAGGCACCATTGCAATAACCTGAAAAGGTGCAAGCAGGAACAACTCAATGAGTGGCTGGATGAGTTTAGGACTGTTGACATCCCACAGTTCTGTAAGTATACAGATAAATATAGTTTAAATTAGATAGAAAGCTGGATATAGCCAAGAATGGTATGCATAATGCTCTTCTCTTTTTCTCCACTTTTTCTTTTACAGCCACCCAGGAGATATTAGCAAACAGGGAGGCCCATGCTGAGCATTTAGAAAGAGTTTGAGAGGCAAGGGTTATGTATGCAGCTCAAGAGAATATAATTGTTTTATCTAAAGTATTGTTCTTGTATACATTATTAGCAAATTAAGCATGTGCATCTTATATGTAAAATCAAGCATGCATGCTTCAGTCTGTGCTTAAGCCAACCATAGGAGTCAATTGTAAGTGTATTCAGATGTTGTGGGTTCAGATCCCACAGGAAACAAATATATAGTATAATAATGTAAAAATATTACATAATTTCAACAAAATTGGCATACATGCCATGCTATTAATTTAATCTATATTATTTGATAGAGTATATGTGCAATATATGAATATTGTAAGGATTACATGGAACAATCGTCAGCCATAGTTTGTAGTTGTTAAAAAGAATACTTAATGTAAAAATAAAATAATTTTTATTTATATCATACACATTTATTGTATGTCACATTTGATAGTGCTAATTATCTTCTGTTTTTTTTGTCTTTTACCCCACCCCTAATCTCTCTTTTTTATTTTTATACGTGTGGTCAAAACATTCTGATTACATCAATTTCTGAAAACTCACAAAATGATTTATAGCACAGGGAGGTAGGCCAACCACTGTGGATCAGCCTGCTCCCCCTTCCACTTCTGGGTCCCAATCTGGCAGTACTGCCGCTGCACGCCCTGCACTACCTGGGTCCTCCACATCATGTAGCATTACCCAGGCAGCTGTTGTAGTGGTACCCTCTGGGAGTATTTGTGGAGGTGGGGATTTTGTCACAAACCAAGAGATACCAAGCATGGTGCATGAGGTCATGGAAAGTGCCACTGGTGCATGCCTCAGTCAGATGAAGTAAATGCTCTCTGGAATGGTGTGAAAACAAAAACGTCCAGCACACCAACAGCAAGGTGAATAAGGGGGCACTGGTGACAGTTCAGCAGGTGAGGATTAGATTCTCATTGTCCCCATGTTTGATGGGCATAGGCATCTGATGTCCCCTCTGTTTCCCAGATTATGGTGTCCTACAACCTGTTGTGTCACAATCTCTGTCTCTTGTAACTTTTGTCTTGTTTGTCTTCATCCACTTCCTCACCTACCCTACTTACCTGCCCATTACTTACCTACATCCCTTGCCCAACATCCCTGTCTTACCGAAATAAAAAAAAAAATAGGGCACCTGTCCCCCAAAAATATGGTCTCATAAGTAGTTCTCCACTTTGCACATGTGTCTTCTTGACAAACTTGATTCAGTCCAGTTGGCTATACAACATGATCACATTGTTGTCACCCATCTTTGTTGAGGTGACAGTCTGAACTCATTAAATATTCTTTCCAGTTTCATTTTATAGTGCTAAAAAAGTAGATAGCTATAGTTCTTTCCTAATTCCCTCCTGCATAATCCTATATTGTCCCCCCATTTGCCCCCATTTTCATCACTTTCCTATCTGTAGTGGTACCCTCTGGGAGTATTTGTGGAAGTGGGGATTTTGTCACAAACCAAGAGATGCCAAGCATGGTGCATGAGGTCATGGAAAGTGCCACTGGTGCATGCCTCAGTCTGATGAAGTAAATGCTCTCTGGAATGGTGTGAAAACAAAAATGTCAAGCATTCCAACAGCAAGGTGAATAAGGGGGCACTGGTGACAGTTCAGCAGGTGAGGATTAGATTCTCATTGTCCCCATGTTTGATGGGCATAGGCATCTGATGTCCCCTCTGTTTCCCAGATCATGGTGTCCTCCAACCTGTTGTGTCACAATCTCTGTCTCTTGTAACTTTTGTCTTGTTTGTCTTCATCCACTTCCTCACCTACCCTACTTACCTGTCCATTACTTACCTACATCCCTTGCCCAACATCCCTGAATAACTGAAATAAAAAAAAAAAATAGGGCACCTGTCCCACAAAAATATGGTCTCATAAGTAGTTCTCCACTTTGCACATGTGTCTTCTTGACAACTTGATTCAGTCCAATTGGCTATACAACATTATCACATTGTTGTCACCCATCTTTGTTGAGGTGACAGTCTGAACTCATTAAATATTCTTTCCAGTTTCATTTTATAGTGCTAAAAAAGTAGATAGCTATAGTTCTTTCCTAATTCCCTCCTGCATAATCCTATATTGTCCCCCCATTTGCCCCCATTTTCATCACTTTCCTATCTACAACATTTTCACACCTTTAATCTGGTTAAGAAATAGAATCACAAACCACCCACATAAACAAGAAATCTCCAATAAAGCCCTTCAATTTTTGTCCTCTGTATTTGCAAGGAGTTTGGCACATGTCAATGACAGCAACATTGACATGTCAAATGTTCATAGCATAGAAGGACATAATTAAGCTAGTGGCCAATATCACATAAGATCCTAGCCATTATTATATCATTTAAAACAAACTCCCTATATCTATATGATGCTATGTTGAGGTGTGCTTGTAAAGTATAGCTACAAGAGGGTATTGCAATCTGTAATGTGAGCTAATCTATTGATGGCTACTGCTGCCATTTCATTACATGCTTCTTAGTAATATGCCTCTTGAGAACTGTTGACATGGTATGATAAACTGTTATGCATACTGCTGGCTTATTAGGATATCTGTTGCTGTAGTGGAGCAGATCAACATTGTACTCACTTTTCATACCACCATCAAAGTGGCACTTGCAGTAAGGCACAGGTGTCTACCTACCATCATTCAATGTTCTGTGACAGACATCAGTATACATTCATACTGATTACATGGGCACATAACGTTTGCTTCATCCACATGTTGTGCTGTGATATACAAAAAACAAATCACATGTTTTGATTCAATTACAACCTTGTGCAATTAACTGTATATGCAGTTGTGTTGCTATTCAAAGGATTATTGAGGTGGTCAGCAGCACCATTGCATGATTATTCCCATTTGTGTCAGGAAATGTTCTGCATGAGCTACAAACAACTGATTTGTAAAGTGTCCTTATAAGGCATCAGGTCACTCAAACACAGCCTTCCTATGAAACATTCATAGGTATATGTTGTGCAATCAATGTAATTGCATGAGACTGGTACAGCTGTATGACTGTGTGAAAAGTTCCAGTGTGTGGAATGTGATGCATGACCAAGGTTGCATTTGGAGGTGTTTTCACAAATCATATTTCAATAAATGTGAAATGTCAAGGAGAATACACAACTAAGTAGAGAGCTGTTTGTGGATGCCAACAGCCATACTAAACTGGAAAAAATAGATCTGTTAGCTGAGAGTTTGTCTCATACTTAACCCCCCTCCATTCGCCACTGGCCATCAGCCAAAGTATACATGCAAACATTACTCAGTTTTTCTTCTCAGGAGAGCAGCTCATCTGTGTACTCTCTCTGACTAATAACACAGACTCAATAGGCTCTGACATCAAAGGTTGCCTGTATCTTGACATAAAAGCTGACCTACCAGGCACAGTTGGATCCCTAATTCAACAGTCTCCAGACAGCATATTTTCTCATAGAAGGGTGTACAGCAATAGTCATCCTTCTGACTGGCGGGCCATCACATGATGCATAGAGTTAAACACCCATACTCCTGACTTCCAAATCTGTGAGGCAGACCAATGAGTCATCATGGACCTTATCAGAAAGAACACAGATAATCTCCCAACTGTGTACCAAACCCATGTTTGATTTGTTAAGGCTATAGCATGTCTGTTACATCTTCTTGATGTCTTCAAGTCAGTCACTAAGGGCATACATGAGGAAAACAGTATCTTCCTGCATAACTTAACCTGGCCAAGGCATTTGACACAAATCCACGCTCAGGTCTTACAGAGAAACTGTCTCAAGTGGGTATAAACACCTACATCACAAAGTGGATAGATAAATGGATCACATACATGACAGATAATGTTGAAGTATGTGAAGTCACCTCTATCTAGAGTCCCATGACTGGGTCCATACCTCAGGATCCTAAATTAGGCCTTTCATGTTTATTATTTAAGCCTCAGAAGTCAAGACTAACTTACATATCCTTTGTCTCACCAGCTTTGTGGAGAACTGCAAATTGTGGGCAATCATTGAATCCAAGATTTGGAGTGGTATAATGCAGACAGTACTTACACAAACAATGGATTGTCACCAGAGTCATGGAGACACAGTGGATGAACAAAAATCATGGGAGGATTAGATCATTTATGAAACCAAATACACAAAATAAATACTATATAGACAGTACACCCTATGGCAAACCAAGTGGTATGTGACCTGTGTATTCAGGTAGGTGGTATGCAGAACATCCATTAGCATGTGCCCACAGTTGTGACTAATCCTTTGCATGTAGCACAACTCCTAAGTACGTGCAGGACATTCACATCAAAGGGAATTATAATCCAGTTGTTCTCAGCTCTCATCATATCAATAATTGAGTGCAATGCACCCTTCTGCATGTACCTCCCAAAACATCTTCCAGGGATGATTTACTCAAGTGAATCACATTTGCCTTGGGGAGCACCCACACATCTTATTGGTCATCTTGAAGTATTCTTTTTGATGCATAGCCATTAGGAGTTGACAGTGCAGAACTCCCTTCAAGGTGTCATACACGATGCATGTGTGATACGTGTTACTGTGCTGTGATGCACACAGTAAATACATAGCTGATTGACAGCATTGATAGCGTGTGTTACATTCATGCAGGTGTGGATTGTGGCATATATATGCCATGCACACCTGTCAACTAGCAGGATTGCTCATAATTTAAACTGTAGGTGTAACAGTGTCCCTGTTAACACCTCCAAAAGTTATTAATTTTTTATGAAGCTGTGCTTGATTCTCCTTATAGATTACTGACAAATCATGACATTGGTACAAGTGTGTTCTTGCAGGACCATGTATAATAATTCACAATCACATATTTTAAGCCAATGACACAGAGTACTGCTGGTATTATTCTGATATTGTCCATGACTGCGCATGTCTCTGTCTACTGTTGGCCATGAGCCTATTGTTATGTGTCCCGCTTGGTTGACACCTATGTTGACATTGCATTCATGTTCAAGCAAATCATTTTGCACATGTTCACATTATCTACCTACCCCCATTGTCTATATCATCCTTGATGAATGTCCTCTCCAGTGATCATATCAGGATGCTTATACCACAAAAACTATTGAAAAATTGATGTCACCTTGTATGATAGTCACATAATATACAATAACTGTGTGATGATGTGACTATACCCACATATGAGGTGTAAACAGCAGTATGTAAATGTATTATGTAGATATGTGATTACTCTTCATGCCACAACTGTTCTGTCTTTTTGAGTATGTACATTGACATGCCCTAATCTGTTGTACATTACCATGTTTCACTTGTCCTCTTCACCGTGTTTATTCCTGCAGTTCATGTATGTGTCCCTTTTCAATACAGACATTCCCCCAGAATTATTATTATTTATAATTCAGCCTATGTACCTTGCTGATCACCACCACCAAAATAATTATTCTGTATGCCTAAAACAGGCTTGCACAGTACTTTGCACTGACTAAACTTTCTTAGAATATGCTAGAATTGTATGCATTGCTTTATATTAAGTCCTGGTAATCATTGTGGGTATCCTCGCAATCCTGCAGAACAAGTTTCTGGTAGGGAAACATGTCTGCATTTCTGCAGGTATTCATGCTGCTTTACACAGTTTCCTGGATGTTGCTGTCCCTAAATCAGAGCTTGTATCTGTGTACGCATGATGTGTGGCATCCAAATGGAATTAGCAGTGCTGTTCATCACTCAAACACGTACATTCCATGTAGGTTTCCCTCGAAGCCAACATGGAGTATATTTAATCCCAGGATTGTTTTGCTGAGCTGCTTAGTTGTACAAATTTAACATCATATTGAAACTATGATGGGGAAAGTTAAAACTAATACCATATGGGGCACAGCCTAGATCTCCTGGCACACTCAGCAGTTCTCCAGGCTAGCAAATGGGACCTTGTCAACTTAAACTTGAGGACCAAATAAATAAATAAATTAATAAATAAATAAACAGTAAAGGCAAAAAGTCTTTCAGAAGTTTAATAACTGTTATAGGTGCTGCAACAAGCTGCTTGCTACAACTGTAACAACCTGACAAGCTGTAACAAGCACCTTGCTACAGTTAGCACATAAGAGCTTCTAAACACAGTTGAAAATTCAATGCTGACATTCATTTATGGAGCCAGATTATCATTTTGGCTTCATAAATGAATGCTGGAATTGAATTCATACTCCATTGGCACCTCCTGATCTCATCACCTAACAGATAGCCCCCTCATTCTCACTGCCCTAGTTACAGCTGTGATATAGATTATTAGATCCTGAAAAAAAAAGCTATAAGTAATGTGATGACCCTCCTCTGGACCAGTAATTAAGAAGTCTCAATCCTCAGCACTGGCACTAGTGGGGGATGTTCACTGGGATGATAACAGATACACACAGTATACCCAGCTGCAACTCTCTGCATCAAGCACAATTAAGCACAATTTCCCTTAAGAGCACATTGGCAACACAGTCAGTCTGGGAACTGGTTTCTCCCTCTTACTCCAGATTCTCAGTAAGACTCCCCACTGGTGCACCTATAGAGTTGAGATCTCAGCTGAGTGTCCAAGCTAAGACCTCCAGCACCCTCTCTGTTCAACCAGTGCTTTATATCCCAGCCCAAGTAGCTGACATACACATAGCTGGAGATTTGATTTACACACACACACACACACACACACACACACACACACACACACACACACACACACACACACACACACACACACACCTGGGAAAGACTGGCACAGGTTTACTAGCTATGCCCCTTCTACCCAGACTATAAGGTAGTTACCACCACCACCAGACACCCCTGCCTGCTACCATAAAACCCTTACAAGGATACCCAATATACTGAGTGAATACAAATGGTAGTTTTACCAAGAGCAAGGCTATTAGAAGTGGCCCACACAGTGTCTCCAAATAAATATACAAATACTCTCAAAACTTAAATATCTCTACAAAGATCAGCCACAATGAAAGGTTTAAATATATTTAATAATAAATAATCAAAGAACAAGAAAATACTAAGTGTATATTTACAGTGACATCAGTGTTCAAAATCACAGGAAATACCTAAAATAACATTGAAGGACAGGCTCAGACAAATAAAGAAAAACAATATCTAACTAAGCTTCACTATATTAATGACTGAATCTAAGAGAATTACTATTCCGTACTTTTAACACTTTTTACACTCATACTTAGCCATTGCATGTGTATATTTCTATTGTCTCCATATATGATGTACTTCTTGCATATGAATTGTACAACTTGAACATTATCTAGTTATTATTGTAAATATCTTAAAATGCTGTACATGAGTTACTCTACTTCTGAATTATTGTAAATAATATTTCTCTGTTTGGAGTTTTCTGCTGGAGCTTTTCTCCCCGGGCCTCCATTGAAAATGGGCTCTTTTAGGCCCAATGGACTTTCCCCGTTAACAAACTGCAATAAATAAATAAATAAATAAATAAATAAATAATACTTACTTAATAGAGAAAGGCAGATGATGTGGTGAATGGTCCTTGTTGTCAGGCCCAACTCAGAATACAGAATGCCCTGTCTCACTAAGAGACTTCTCAAAATAATATCTAAAATATTACTTGTGGGATAGCTTGCAGAATGACATCACTTCTGGTCATCTGACTTCTAATTCCCATGCAAACTCCTATTGCTGGACCCTAGCAGGATTTAGCACCTACCTGTAAAAATACACACAACAGAGCTTTTGATCAGATCTGTGGCAGTTGCTGGAAGTCATAAAACAAGTTCATACCTCCATGCTTCCAAAGTAATAATTAGTTCACCCCAAAGACAATACAGAAAGCTTCCTAGTACAAACTTTGTGTCTCTGGCTGCATTGAAACCTATGAGATAGCATCTTTATGGTCTAGCCCGTAAAGTGATTTAATTTCAGATATATTTTAAAGTTTGCTGGACTGAGGTTAACCTTCCAGTTTCCTTTGTTAAAACATATACATTTAAACAGTTATATAGTGCATGTACATTTCTGTTCTCTCCAGTAGGGCACAATGTGGATACATTGCAAACAAAAGCACTTTACAAATACCTTTTCAACACAAACATCTGTACAAATCACTTTGATATACACATGGCATACAGTTCTAATACATTTGTAACACAAGCATCTTGTAATAATCAGTTTGATATTCGCAAATGACATATAATTATTTACAAAATTCCAGCTAGCTGTGCTGGTAGTACTTCATATTGTTGCAAGTAATAAGAGAGAAAATGCTGAAACAGGGTTTTATTGAGGAGTCCCAAGGAGAATGGAGCAGTCCAGAAAAAAGCCAAGGTGTATCACCGTAGATGTCTCACCAGCGAGCGTTAGATGAAATAGCAAATCAATAAAATAAAAACATTAAAAACTTTATTCATACGTGGTTAACCAGTAAAATTGTCTCAGCATACTCACAATTCCAAAATGTATGGCTAAGCACTTTCGGCAAAATGGAGCAGTCGACATCTCATAGTCCCAGTTCTGAATGGCTTCATAAAATTTTGTAAAGATTTCTGAAAACTGAATGCTATATCTAAGTCTGACACCTATCCAAAGTCCTAAATGGATAAGCTCATAGAGAGGCTATGCTAAGCAAGTCTTTTGACAGCCATAGTCTTGAGCAATGGGTACTGGCAGATCCCACTTATTCTAAAATAAAGAAGACAATACTCTCAACTTCTGAATGCATTTTTCATTATACTGTCTTACCCTTTGAGCTTCATAGAGTTCCTGCTGCTTTTGAAAAGGTCTTTGATGAAGTTCTGAAACTTCACACCAGGGACACATCTGTGTATCCCAGTGATGCAGCAATTTATTTAAAACACAACATTTAGTCAAAGTTCAAGCTGTACTGCAGTTTTTAAGACAGGCAGGGCTTACTGCTAATTCTCTTAAAGGTAAGCTTTGCATAAAAGAAGTCAGGTAAATAGGATGCAGGGTTGGGAGAAGCGTGATTAAACCTCAAGGAGACAAAATAGAAGCTGTTATTAACTGGTTAATATGCAGTACCAAACATCAAGTGAAAGCATTTATTGGGCTGGTATGATACTATAGAAAGTTCATACCCAAGGCTTTTTTTGAGGTGGTACATGCCTGTATGGTGTAACCAGACCTCTGCTGCAAAAGTGCTGGATAGAGCGAGTCCACGTACACACAGAATTTAAACTTCAGTTCACCTAAAAAGGGAAAAATTTCCAACTTTTCAGCCTTAGGTCATGTCATGACATGTGTGTCATAGGATTGTGGGCTGCGGCAGTTGATGGGACTGCATAATCGTGATGTGGGTTGCTGATTAGCCCTGTTGCTCTCGCATTCTCTTCCTGCACTTTAGATGTGAGAAGAGAGCAAGAGGAGAAACAGGGCTATGGTGGATGTGTCATCACATTTGTGTGTTTTTTGTGGCTCTTGAGAGGGCCACGGCTTAACATCACCCAGATGCTTTATTTTTTTCCTGGCATACTACTCTGTGAAACTTAAGGGCCACAGCACTGACATTTTTTTAATATGTTATTATGTATAACCTGGCAGGGTTTAACCAGATACTAGGGAGGCAATGTGTTTGGGGGACTGTTGATTTTCTTTTTTTAATACACTGGCAGGGTCAACAGAACCAGATGATTCCGATGGTATGTGTGTTTTTTGGAGCTGTTGATTGGCAGGGCCATCCAGGTACTTGCTTTATTTTTTTTTCCTGACAGGGTTAACCAGATACTAGTACTGTGTGTGTTTAAGGGCCATTGTGTTACACTTAAGGAAGAGTGAGTTTGTCACTGTCACTGAGCAGAGGTCATGTTAAAGGTGGTAGTGTCAATACTGATGGGTAAGGGGAAGACAGAACCTGAAAGTGCCATTCATGCTGAGTAGGATGCTTTTCAGTGCATGTTGATAACACCACATGCAACTTTCCAACTAACATTAGCAGAGATGACATTCACGGCACCTCTGCTTTGTAGGTGTATGGCACTCTGTACCTCTTCTTATCAGGACAGAGCACCATTTTACAGTGTAGAGTCCCTTGATCCATCCATGTGTAATGCACAGCTGTATGATGGTTCATAGAACAGAAATAACAATACATTTTAAGTAAATGAACTCTGAAGCATGTACAACTGTTTTTTACTTCTGAGCTGGGGTCAGCATGATTTTTGTGAAATAATTTATTCTCTAATGAAAACAGTCTGTCTGGAAAGCCATTTCCATGAGGAACCAGAGTAATAAACAGTTAAACAGATGCTAGTGGAAATCTCATAGAACTGATTAAAGTGGTAGCCTGCAGTGCTGACAGGGTAACCCTAAGACATTGTTTAGACTACGGCGTCCAACTGTTTTGATTCTCACACTCTCACTTATGAAAGATTAAAATATTTTTACTTGTACAGTGTCTCATATACATATTTAAGATGACCTTATTAGGGTATTTAGGGCATTTAGAGGCAACCACCTCTGGGAATGTTTGGGGTTATCAACATTTGTATTTGGGGGGTGGGACAGGGTGGGGCAGGGGGTGGGACTGGGCAGAACAGGGGTTGGGAACTCGGTAGGGTGAGGGGTGCTGACCCAAATGATGCAACATATGTGCACCACCACCTTACAAAAAAAGTTCTGTTCATACCTAACTATGCCACTATAACTTGTCCTCTAAAATGTCTTACAAAAGGCAAGACCAGCATCCAGGTAAGGTGGTCTATAGCAGTAGATGAGGCATTTAAAAGACTGAAGAAAAAAATGTGTTCAGTGCAAGTCTTATTCATTCCTTACTTTGATAATACATCTGAAGTGCAAGTAGGAGATGTACAGTATCTCCTCAGGATAATACATCTGATGTGGGGGTACAAAATGTATCTCCTCTTTATAATGTATCTGAAGTGGGGGAAGGAGATGTACCTCCTCAGGATAATGCATCTTAAGAGGGGGTAGGAGACATATCTCCTTAGGATAATGCATCTAAAGCAGGGGTAGGAGAGGTATCTCCTGAGGCTTATGCATTTAAAGTGGTGGTAGGAGACATACATCCTCAGGATAATGCACCTGAAGTGGGGGTAGAAGACCTACCTCCTCAGGATAATGCATCTAAAGTGGGGGTAGGAGTCGCATGTTCTCAGGATAATGCATCTGAAGTGGGGGGAGGAGAAGCACGTCATCAAGTTAATGCACCTGAAGTGGGGGTAGGAGTCGTATCTCCTCAGGATAATGCATCTGAAGTGGGGGTAGGAGATGAATCTCCTAAGGATAATGCATCTTAAGCGGGGGTACCATATTCATCTCCTCAGGATAATGCCTCTGAAGTGGGGGTAGTAGACATATCTCCCCAGGATAATGAATCTGAAGTGGGGTAGGAGATGTATCTCCACAGGATAATGCATCTCAAGTCGGGAAGGAAATGCACATCCTCAGGATAATGAATCTGAAGTGGGGATAGGAGATGCATCTCATCAGGAAATAGGTGGTAAAGAACAGCCAGTCTTCTATAAGATGAAAAAGAAATAGGGCAGAAATCTGATATTATTCCATACAGTGAGTGTGCCTTGCAATTATTAGGTTTTCATTTCACAAAAACACTATTTATAGGCCATTGTTTAATGTTAATCATTGATTATGCACCCATGCAGTGTTTATACAAGCAGAAAGTTGTAAACAACAAATTGAGAAGGGGTGTTTGTCCTTGCAGCCATTCAACATTACTGCCATATTCAGGTTGGGTCATGATTACACCAGTGGTGGTGGGCTATCCAGGACTCATAACCTATCTTAGGCAGGACAGAACTGGGGATTCTATGATGGAAGCAGAGTTCATAGTGGATGTTAAAAGGCTAGTAAAAGGATGCTTGCTATGAAATGCCATTTTTCTCCCCATATTGTAATTCTGAAACTTGAAAATGATAATTCCCAGAATTATGAAGAAAAAATATAACAATACAGGTAAACAGCAAATGCCGAACTTTCCTTTTCTCCTTTAAAGTTAATTTTTGCGAAGGCAAGCACCCCCGAGCCCCACTGAATTATAGAACATGCTCCCCGCTCTCCAAACTTACATATACAGTACCAACTTTAAAATCAGCTTACAATTGAGAAAGTAAATACTATGAGAAACAACAATTTTGGTATATGCAAGTCCTTGCATTCTCTTATGCAGTCTCCATCTTCTGGAACTTGCAGTAATAAGTCTTAGAATATCAAAAGTGTATCATTTTTGTAATGCATTTTGTTTTCTGTTGGGAAATCAGTGTCTTGCTAGGAAAATGCTGCTTAATGATGAGCTGCTATAAATACCATAAACAACACAGTAAAGCATATCGCAGCAGAGAGCGTGTAACAGCAAAGACTGACTTGGAATGCAGATTAAAGGAAGGGCTAAACCCAATACACTAGGCATGTTCCTCACTCTGGGAGGGAATACAATAACTTAACAGTTGGGCTCTTGGGAGATACCAGCTGGAGAATTCAGTGGAAGTGTCAGCAGTGTTACAGAAAGATACTTGTTCAGGTCACTTAGAGGATTACCTGAACTTTGCTCGAGATAACTTGGAACCTAAGTGAAGGTGAAATCAGAACTATAAGACTTTGTTTTTGTGAAGAGACTATTCCAGTTGTAGAATTGCTTCCCTGTAAATAAAGTGCATTGAAGGAAAAGAGGAAAAGAACCCTCTCCTGTGTGTTACATAATGCAACACACACACACACACACACACACACACACACACACACACACACACACACACACACACACACACACACAAATGGGCGCGCATGCACATGCACATACACATACACACGTGCACGTGATAAACACATACTTTGTAAGTGCAAGTGTGAGCTCGTTCTATCTATCTTTCTATCTATCTAAATAACATATGTTTATATATATGGCACACACAAAGCACATATGCACAAGCATAGTGTTGTGTGTGCGTGTGTGCCTGAGTTTTAGCTCTCTATTTATCTGGTCAATATATCACACACACACACACACACACACACACACACACACACACACACACACACACACACACACACACACACACACACACACACACACACACACACACACACACACACACACACACACACACACACACAATGTAGCTAGTCATCTCCCATGGTTTTGACAGGTGGAGGAAAGCAAACATACTAAGAGAAATCCTATGCAAATATGGGAAGGACATGCATACTTCACACAGATACTGACCAAAAGACAGGACTGATCTTGTGGTCATAGATCTGTGATGAAAAGCTCTTATTTCTGAGCCATCAAATGACCTATGAAGAGAATGGAGTCCTACATGAAAATCACTCTCTTTAACAGCATGGTGACTAGAAGCCTCATTAAACTTATACAGTACAAACGGGTTCACATTTCTAAGCAGCTCAAGTTGGGTATAACAACTCACTTACAATGCAGTTTTTTATGTTCAGATTAGGGATTCTAGCAAAATAGGGGAAGTATGAAACAGGCACTGTGATCTGCCCTGTAGCTGACAACTTTGTCATTACTGCAGAATTTTGCTTTGCAAGAGCAGACTTATTACCCTAACTCATGTATATAGCATTAGCTTGGCAGAATGAGGGAAGTAAAAATGATTTCATTATATCTTCAGCATGAAACAGAGCAAGCAATCTTCAGTTTAATAGTGCATTTGTGAATCCCTCTCAGCAAGATATTTGCATTATTTCCTCAAACCTTCTTCAATGTCTGTCGTGAACTGCTTTAGCATTAATTTGTATGTGCTTTGTTACTGCTGGACACAAACTGTGCATCTCATATCCTGGTGCCAGGTTTCTGTGTTGAGAATCACTCTTTAACTTACTTAACTGGTTATTTCATGGATTGGGCTGGCTGCCATGATAGCAGCTGTCTGAAAAAAAAAAAAATTCTCAGGTATAGCTACTGAAATAAAAATGTAATATGTATTTTTTCAGTCACTATGTAATCACCCTAAGTGATAATAGTTGAAATCTGATATACTAGTGCACACTTGACATGAAGTGGCATTAATTAATGTTTGTCAGATGTTACACATACTCAGTTCAGTAACGTAATGTTGGCCTATACTGCAACAATGTTTACCATGTATTATAATGATATTTACCCTATACAGTAATGATACTTAGTCATAGTCTTAGAACTTATACAGGCAAGGGAGAATTGGGATACAAAGCCATTCAAGGCCTGTATCGTGCACATCATATGTATCATGTGACTTTAAGAAATGACTTTGCAAATAATTGGTGTAGGCTTATTTCCATTATCAAGTATCCCATTCAGTTTTATAATCTCAATGTTGTATAGTCAGTAGTGCACAATTTAAGAGGTGCTGACATCTTCGTCTTGCTAACAATTATTACAGTAAGTAGATCTTAGATGTGCATGCTTAATCCCACTAAAACTGACTGAAAAGAAAAACTGCACCTCCATAAAGAATGTGAAATTATTTGCCTCAGCACCTCACAGAGATGAGATGAGGTCAAATAAAGATAATGACTCAAACATCTACATGTTTAATGTAACATTTCATGCACTAGTCATGAAATATTGAAATGCTCTCCAGCAATTCCATGTTTGTTTTCTTATGCTTTTATTGTCATTTCCAAAAGACAAGGAAAATTCTGGCCATGCAGAACATTTTTAGAATGATCCTTGACATTTCTTGTTTAGGAATATCTGTTTACTGATAAAAGCAAGTGCCGGGTAGTTCTTTCAAACAAGCCTGCTATATTGTGGATCACAATTTAAATTTAACTTTTAGAATGCATGTTATCGTACCTTTTTTCTGTTTTGTACTGTATGCTTTTCTGAGTTCATTCTACATTCTGCTTCAGTATGTCAGAGATACAGATTTTTGTACATGTAAGAATGGCTCATGGTAAGTCAGAACAATTTGCTGGATAACTATATCACTTGGGGATAGACATATAGGTCCATAGGAACAATACTAGGAAAGAGATCATGAAGATCATAAGAGGTCAAGTCATAAAACCCTTTATGCAGACACTCTTAAAGGTTGCTTCCAATCTGTATGAATACTTAATACTACCTACTTCCCAAATCAAGCAGGGTCATTCATGTATACCTATCCAGTTATAATGACAAGCCTTAAAGTCAGAGAAAGTAGTGCTTTTCTTGACGTGCAATGGTAAATTATTCCATAGCCTGGAATACATTTACTTAGGAACCTATCCCTCCAGTGAGTCTTCCTTATTTGTCAATGTAAATTTAAGACCCTATTATAGGTGTTTGTAGAGCCATTTTTTAGTGAATAAATAGGAGGTCAAATAGGGTTGGGTCTTTCATGGCTCAATAAGTAAGATACAGAGCATCTCAGAGCAGCTGGTAGGCTATGGAGAGTGAAAACTCAGTGAGCTGTAACCACGTAGGGATCGATCATGATCCCTTTGAAACTCACAATACAGGGAGGACAAATTTGTTTGCACAGCAAATACAGTTTGTCCCCACCTATGCTTCCCCCTCACAATACCAGGAGACATAATGTTGTTGTGACCATAACTTTGAATACCAATATCAAACTTTCTACATTATAATTTCATATTTCATCAAGCCAGTAACCACAGACTGATAATATCTCTTTTATTCACATACCCTGTCCACCGCGGTGGCATGACAGATGGCCCAAACAGTCCTGCCTGTTTTTTTTTTAGGTTTGGGGCATACTACTACACTGCCTCAGTAAAATGGCCAGTTACCACATGTTGCATCATTAATAGCTTGCTAAAATATTCTGCTTCTTGTACTAACCAAAGAAAGGAAATGAATGGGCGGAAAGAAAGGGGGAGGGGGCACACAGTGATACCCACCAGGCTGCCTGAGTAACTTGTTCCCCTACTTTCCTAGCCATAAACTCCCACTCCATTTGCTTTTATATAGCAATAATAATAACTTTTGTAAACATTGTGCTGCTTTTCCCCTTTGTTCTAAACATACATATACAAACAAAATGTGTAACCAGAAAATCTATTTCAAACTTTCATGTGTTTCAAATGCAATAAAATAAAAAAAAAAAACACGAAATTAATCAAATGCCAACCTAACTCTATAAGGTGAAATCCATCTTGAGAGAACCAGATAACATCCCTGACAGAGCGATCCCAATGTTCTATGACTCTGAAGTTGAAATCTGCGGCAGTCCAAGACACTCTATGATAACAATGTCCTCATCCTTTCCAAGACATAAGGAATTGTGCACCCTATACCAACTTAAACAGCACACAATAGCCAACAAGACAGCTTGTAATTCAGGTACTAAATGTGGAATATGAATCAAATCTTTTAAAACTATAGATAATAACATGGGCTTGCGTGTGCTATCTACATAATTTCCACCTAAATGGACAATAAAAATCTGTAGCTGACCTATTTCAGAAATTATCTTAATTAAAGGTGTCAACAACTGCTGACAATTCAATTCCAGAATTAATTTCCACATTATTTCATAATATCAAGGTTCTCATACCAGAGTCTGACTGTCTTTCTAAATTACAACTCTGCTGGCAGCCTGGTAAATACTAAATGCCCCATTAACTACTTGACCTAAAGAAAAAGGAAAACATAAAAGAATCAGTTAACAAGAATCTATGAAATGGCTACAGAATAAGTATTAGAAGACCACCTCCCAATTGTCTTAATCAACAGACTGACCTTGTAGAACTAAGTCTGAAGCCAACCCATTCTAAATGAATGAGATAACTATCCACCAGAAGGTATCCTTGATGAAATCAAACATTCTTCAAACATATATACAGACACTTAGGCATTGACTGAATACCACTATGAAAAGAAAGTACAAAACATTCAGTATCAGTTGGGTTGTAAAAAGCCTGAATGGTATAAAATCAATGTACTAGGCAGAGTAAAGTGGATATTGACCTAATACGACTTGATGACACTTACTCATCTGATCAGTCTTAAACGTATGAACCCAAACTATAACAGACTCACCAACTGCCAAAACATGACTCCATCTCAAACATCCTCAGCAATTTGCTAACACATAATTCTCCTATATACATCCAGGCGAACAAAGTAAGCCCTACCAAGTAAACCTGATAACTAAGTGAGGTTGCATGTACTCCTAATATTTTATTTTATTTATTTATTTATTTGCAGTTGGTTTACCAGGATAGTCCATTGGGCCAAAAGAACCCATTTTCAATGGAGTCCTGGGGAGAAAAGCTCCAATACAGACAAAATTAGGTACATAAAAACTACAATAATGATTATACAGAATAGGAGATAAAACTTTTAAGCTCAAAATTCAAGAAGAATTCAAAACAATATCATAAAATGGGTTTTAACAATTATTTCCCTATTGAACATCGATAATCTGCATGATTTATTTTGAATCTGTCTCAGTCATTCAAAACTCTAAACACCAGACATTGTTTACTTACATCTCTGATATTAAAAACCTTTGACAATAGACTAAGTGCAGCTAAATTCACTTTAATAGTAGTTGAAGCTATGCCTTTAGCCCATTGACATGCTATGCGATGTAAGTTTAGCTGTGTTATCATGAGTGCATCTTCTTCTTTAGGAAAGATTATACAAAATTACCTGAATTCCTTGATAGCTGCCATGTATGCCTTCTTAGTCATAGATGTCCATGCTCTCAAAAACAAAAACAATGTTATTTCTCTCCAATCAGCCAAACCTCACTCAGAATGGGAGTGGGCAGCTAATATACTTCTGTGGTCAGTTGTCAGAGTTTTTATACCCGCTAATGAGAAAGTCACTTAGCAAATTCTAACTGCCTGCCATGTGCTGTGCAGAAGAAAAAGAACTTAATGCAAAAACTGGGAGAAAAACAGGATCCTTAAAACAGACTATCCTTTCATAGACTTGGAGGGCATCTTGATCATCATTTGGACAACAGCTTTATTGTCTGTGTAAATGTGGCTTTCTTAGTTCTGCTCCTGCCAAACAAATGCTGCTACCCAAAGAGGCATTACTTTTAAAACAGTAATGCTCATTTTCCTGTCCACAGACCAACAAGAAAGCCAAGATGCTGAAAACCTGTGTCCACTGATAATTATGTCCCCCTGCCCACTCCATCTGCTGCATCTGTAAATAACTCCAAAGCATTACTTGGCACCCATTCATCCATACTAAAAGATTTCACATTAAAGTCTGACAACAGTATTGACCATAAGATGTGTTCTCATCTTTCTTTTAACCATAACCCTACGGTGCTTCCTAGGTTACCCCAATGGTGCAAAAATAAAGTGGATATTGATCAAATAAACATCCCAAATGGTGCCACAGCTCTGTTTACAAAATTCAACAAAGCCCACAGTTCCATCATGTGACTTTTTTTTTTACTTTTTTGACTGAGAAAAATTAATGAACAAACAATATAAGGATCTTCATTTACCTTGTTCTAGCCCTAGCAAAGGTGACACCACTTCTGAGTCAAGCACTAAAAATGTAAATGTTTTAGTAAGCCTTTCTATTCTATCATGCACCAACACTGGTCTGTTTCTCTGACACAATTTCCAAAATATACAAAGTCCTCCCTTGGCACCCATTTGTCCATCTCCCACAATAATAAAAATTGTCTAAATAATGTATAATATATACTGAAGAAATCTGCTCCCAACACCATTTTAAGGTTGAACTACATTTCTCAAAGGCATCACAAGCTATAGAATAACCCATATGCATGGCCAGGTCAAGGTAATAATTACTGTGGAAATATATGAGCAAAATAAATTACTCCTGAGACAAACTGGAAGAAGATGGAGTCCAGGCTCTACATCAAGCTTAGCTAGCCAGTGGTCCTTAATCTGTCAATTGATGTCATCTGCATCACCAGTGATACGTTTCATATATTAACATCCCTTTTGTTTATGTCATCATTAATAAAATTACTTCATGGAAATGAAAGATGGCAAATTAATTTAGATTTCCCTTCTTTTTTTTCCTCAATTACCAAATGCAATGGGGAGAGCCTGAAAACCTCATAACTACTTATTCTACATTTGTTGATCTTCTTGTGCAATAGATTTTCCAAAAGTGCCTCTTTCACCTTCACTGTTTTCAAATTCTTGCAATTAAGCATATATGTATATAAAGCTAAGATTTAGTAGAAAAAAAACCTGAGCCAAATCCCTTCAACAGTTTATCACTAACTTGTATCTTACTATAATCATTCAAAATATCAGACACAATGTTAATGATGAGAGAGTCATTCCATGATAACCTATCTAAACCCTTAGAATGAGCTGTATCTATTAAATCCACAAAGGCTACTCTCATATTACCTGCCCCTACCACTACTAGGGATAGCATTACTTTTATCACTATCTTTAAAGCAACATTTTATCAAAGAATGCATACCCCCACATTGCAAACAAAAGTGTGGAAATCTACTATATGTTTACCCACAGCTGCTAATAAATAATCAACTAGATTTAAGCTTAGTATCTGACTGCACCTTATTAGACTGGATATGAATCTTGACTTATCCACCATCACAGCTAAATAAGTATCTTTCTATTCACTTGTTAGCAGCCTTTATATTTCTAAGCAGTTGGTCATGCCATAACCATGTAAGGCTTGCTTTTAAAGAATGGACATATCTAATAATTAATACATAGCTCAACAATGGTATTGCTTAACTAGGTTCCTTTTTGATAATAATCACTAAGAAATGAATGAAACCTAAAATCCAGTAGTCTGATGACTTGACTCTAAGATTTCTAGGCTGGTGCCTACCCTGGGATTCAAGCAGCAGTTGCTGCAACAATCAGCCCACAGAATAAACCACTGGTAGCCTTGATCTGCTGCAGTCAGTGGTCACAGAAGGCTCTAATGTCAAAACAGACTGGACTGAAGACTTGGTAGTTAACTGGAATAAAAGCACAAAACATTATGCATGAGGACTATATAATAGATATTTGGCAGACTGAGGTTTTTAAATGAAGTAAATAAGGAAAGCATGTGATGGAATGAAGAAGTCCAGAAAGTTATCAAAAGAAAGGAGTGCAGGAAAAAGTGGTATTTAGAAAGGATGGACCAGATTAAGAAGGAATACTGGTTCTTTAACAAAGGCAGTAAGGTAACAGTCACAATAGCAAAGAACAAGGCATCACAGGCTCTCTACCAGATTCTGGAAGTGACTCAGCAAATGGCACATTGCAAGGCAAAAGCAGAAAAAAATTAAATCCTTCATACGGGATGCCAGCAACATCCTCTTCACCAGTCCACAGGATATCAAAGACAGTTGGAGGAAGTACTTCCAGTAGCTTCTGAATGATGAAAACCCCACATAAGCTGTACTACCTGAGATGTAGCCTAAAATAAAATAGGAAGTAAAGCCAGTTTAGGAGAAGTACGTAAAATTAAGTCAGGGAAAGCAGCAGGCCCAGATGAGGTCATGGCAGATATGATCAAGATGTTTAGAGAGTTAGGGAAGAAATGTCTCTTGTGTGCACTGATAGCAAAATGAAGAGATAGACAAATCCCAGATGACAGGTGAATAACCTTTCTAGTAATAAGCATTCTAGTGCCAGTGTGTACAAGAACAAAGGGGAAATTGACAGCTGTTGGCAGCATAGAGGTATCAAACTCCTGCCACAATACATGAAAGTATTGGAGAGGGTTATTATTTATTTATTTATTTACATTTGTTGACCAGGAATGTCCGACTGGACGTAGGTCCATTTTTAGCAGAGGCCTGGGGAGAAAAGCTCCACAGTTAAAATATACAGACAGTAGTTACATTGGATTTACATAGCAACTACCAATTTGATCAACATAGCAATTAATTACAAACATAGTTACAGATGAAGAACATAGCACATCAGTAGACAACTAGAATCTTTATCATCTGCGAAGTACATAACAAACATTAACAATTGTTACAATAAGAAGTTCCTGCTGCATAATAAGTAGCTAGGCTTATGAGCATCCGAGCTTGCTGTAATCAAGGTAGTTAGTGGGGTGGAAAGAAAGGTAGTAGGTGAATGGGGTGTGTGATATTAGAGGGGGAGTTGCAAGGGCATAGCCAGCATGTTTTTAGCTGTGCTTTTAGTAAAGTTTTCAAATGGGTGCATGATGGTACGGAGTTAATTGTGGATGAGAGGGATTTCCATAATTTGGCTATGGTGCAATTGAATAGTGCTTCTCCAGCAGAGTTATTGGCTTTAGTGACCTGTAAGTGATTTTTGTTGCTGGATCTTAGTGGTCTGGTGGTGAGATAGGGTTGGAGTAGATTCTGGAAGGATGGGACTTTTAATGGCTGGTTTACTAGTTTGTGGGCAAGTGTGAGTTGATACCATTGAAGGAAGTGAGGGAGTTCAAGCCAGCCCAGTTCAGCAATTGAGAGACAGTGGTGACTACGATAGGATGCCCCTGTGGCGAATTTGGCGATTTTGTTGTAGCAGGTCTCTAGCTTGTTTAGATCGCATTTCCTTAGTTTGGTATATATTGGAGAGGCATAAAGTAGGGTGGAGATAAGGTGGGAATTTGCTACTGAAATCTTTGCTGCTTTGGTGAGAAGTTGTTTGTTTCTGTATAACGTTCCTAGTTTGTTGTGGACTTTTTTTATGGTCATGGATATGTGAATGTCAAATTTTAGTTTATTGTTTATTTCCACTCCTAGCAATTTGGTCTGTTCTGTTGGGTGTATAGTGGTGTTGTCTTTTGCTGTGATGTTAAAGTGAGAGTTGTTTTGAGTATGTTTGGTGGGTTGGAAGATGAGTAGTTTAGTTTTGTTTGGGTTGAGTATTAATTGGGCATCAGATAACCAAGTTTCAACAGAGGAAAAGGCTTCCTGTGTGACTTTTTGCAGTTTGGGTAGGGACTGGGCTGAGCAGATGATGGTTGAGTCATCTGTGTATTGTATGAGTGTGCCATGTTTGGTGGCAGAGGCTAGATTATTGGTGAAAATAGAGAAGAGTAGGGGTCCAAGGATGGATACTTGGGGAACCCCTATAGAGACAGGTAGTTGGGGAGATATGTCATTCTGCCATACAATGGATTGTTGGTGGTCAGACAGGTAACTCTGAAACCAGTTGGTGACTGATTGAGAGAAGGACAGGTTATTGAGGACAGAAATGGGTTGTTTGTGTGGAACCATGTCAAATGCTTTAAATAGGTCTAGGAAAGTAGCAGAGGAGAGATAGCCATTGTTTTTATGCTGAAGGATAGTGTTAGTAAAGGAGAGTAAGGCAGTGGTGGTGCTATGGTTTGGTCGGAAACCATGCTGAGTATTGGAAAGGAGGTTGTTAGTAAGGAGGTAGTCCAAGACCTGAGAGTGAATGCATCTCTCTAGTATTTTGGAGAGTGGAGAGAGAATAGCTACGGGGCAGTAATTGGTTAGTTCTGTGGAGGGGCTGCCTTTGTGGAGGGGAATTATATGTGATACTTTTCATGGTGTGGGAATGTAACTTTCTGACAGAGATCGGTTAATCAAGATGGATACTGGGTAGGCCAGAGCATCAGCTGCAATTTGTAGGTATTCACTTGGGAGGTTGTCTGCTGCTAATTTGGTGGGCTTAAGTTTAGTTAAGAGTTTTTTATGTTGGAGGTAGGAACAGGAGAAAAAGAGAAGACAGTGGGGAGATTACTAGTTGAAGGTGTGGGTTAGAGGAGAGGGGGGTTGTGTTGTCTAGCTAGTGATAGTATGGTTTGTGTGAAGTGTGTGTTGAATGAGGTAGCAATATTTTCGGAGGAGTGAGGGATGTTAGGAGGAGGGGTACTGAATTTACCTGGGTAGAGGATGGAGTTTATGGACGACCAGAATTGTTTGGGGTTATGTTGGGTGAAGTCTAGGGCAGACTGGTAGTATTGGAATTCGTCCTGTTTTATTAGCTTTTTGACTCTATTGCATAGTTCTAGGAATTTCTGTCTAGCTGAGGGGGTTTTGGTTTTGCACCAGTGCTCCCAGGCTTTATCCCTGTTTTTCATTTCTGACTTAGTGGTTTTCTGTAGCCATGGGGAGGGTTGTGCTTTGGTTCTGGAAAGTCTTATGGGGGCGTGGTAATTAAGGATGCTCAGGAAGGTAATATTACAAAATTCAACTGTGTCATCAAGACTGAGGTACTTTAGAGGATGCCAGTTACATTCTTTGAGGGATGAGATGAATGTGAGTGGGTTAAAGTTTAGTTTTTTATGTATTTGATGGTAGATGACAGGTTTAGCTTGGTATAGGTGTTTTTTGAGTAAGAATGCTGGGGAGTGATCACTGAGGCTATCTGATAAGCAGCCTGTTATATATGACTGGGGGCTCTTACTGACTAGTATCCAATCCAGGGTAGTGTGCTTGTTGGAGTTTTTATTTATCCTGGTTAGTGACAGGACTAATTGGGTGAAGCCATGAAGGTTTAGATGATGGGTTGGATGGTTGCCAGAACAGGATTGCCAGTCAATATTGAAATCACCTAAAATTATAGTTTCTTGGGGGAGATGGTGGGTAGACCAGCTGAAGAGGTTTTCTAGTGGATGGATGTTTTGGATGTTTATTAATAAAAGAATATGCAGAACAATAGAAAGTAAGATGGGAGATGAGCAGATTTGACTCAGATTAGGATGCAACACAACTGACCCAATGTTTGCAGTGAGATAGATAGATAGTTGAGAAGAATCTCAAGATGAGGAAAAAGTACAAATGGGCATTCCTAGACATGGAATGTGCATAGGACAAAGTTCCCAGAAACATTATTTGGAAGGTCTGTGATGGTTCCTAGTCCAGGAAACACTTATAGAGTTAGGGAAGACTATGAACAATGAACCAATGACACAAGCTGAATAGTGTCTGGTCAAACAGAGGGGTTTCAGTAGGGAAGGGTGCACATCAAGGTTCTGCTGTGAGCCTATTGATGTTCCTACTGATGATGTATCACATTAGCAAACAGGCTGGAGGGGGCAGATTGAAAAATTTGTTGCATTGAGAAAATGCGGCATTACAAGCAGTCCCAGAACAAAAACTTCTGCAAATGATATGGAACAAAATCATAAATGAAGGCACATGGAACGAAACTGAGTATGGACAAGGCAGTTCTTAAGGCAACTAATCAGGGAAATCAGAACAACCTGAAAATTGAGATGTAAGAGAAAATAGTGGAACAAGTGAATGATTCAAGTAGCTGAGTGGAGTGTGTGACGATGTGAAGTATTGCCATGTATGCCCGGGAGAATAGGGCAGTGCATATGTATCATATGCCAGCATAGTTAGCTGGAGTATTGTAGATAATTTTGTGTCATTTGACTATCACACTGACTTGTACAGATAATTGTGTTAAAAATGTATTAACAGTGTTATTATAACTAATTAAACATATACATTTGAAAAAAGAATTCTGGAAGGGAAGAGTAGAAGTTTTTAAATTATTCTATAATTTTCAAATACTGCAACAGATTTTAGCAAAGCTCTGAGTGTAGTTTGTACCACAGTCAGGTGATCAAATGTGATGTCATTCTATAAAAAGCACTGAGCGGATGGAACTCTCACAGAAGTTTGTTTTATTTTCTTTGGAACTTGACATAAAACCCTATGACAGTTATCACAGTTAGCTGAGTTCAGTTCAGTGAGTTAGAAGCTCATCACCTTGCCTTGTGGAAATACGCATCTCAGCATTTAATCGTGCCTTGCTGTATTAATTTAGCTAGGGAATAGTCATTCTTTAGATAGTCAGGAAATATAGTAATATTAGTTAAGTATTGTTCTTCTACATCTGATTGAATCTGTCCAACTGTGCCATTTTATTTCTCCTGTGATTGAAACTCTGGTATTTATTGTACTTAGATATTTATTATTCTCATGTTTTCTATGGTATTATTTATTATTACATTTTTTTATACCTTTCATTTGTCTCATCTTTTAGAGAATACTTTTAACAACTTGGAAGCACTTGTGCTTATTTTATTGATGCCTTGGCCACTCTGAAAACCCTTGCTGTTTTGGTTACACTCTAGCAATTACATTAGTATTGATTTTACTCAATATATTTAGATCCCCTTGTAAGAGCCTAAAAGTAGTTAATTGGTGGCAGAGCAGTTACCTTATAGTCTGGACAGAAAGGGTACAGCTAGTAAATTTGTACCAGTGTTTCCCAGGTGTGTGTGTGTGTGTGTGTGTGTGTGTGTGTGTGTGTGTGTGTGTGTGTGTGTGTGTGTGTGTGTGTGTGTGTGTGTGTGTGTGTGTGTGTGTGTGTGTGTGTGTGTGTGTGTGAAAATCAAATACCCAGGTGTGAGAATGTCAGCTACTAGGAACGGGAACTCAGTGCTCCAAAGTGCATCTTGTTTGAAATCTGAAGAGACAGAGAATCCAGTCCCAGGTCTGGAGTGTGTTCCCTGTGTTTTTTGGGGGAAATTGTACTTGATACAGAGATCTGCATCTGAAAATACTGTTTAAATTCATACCTGTTTTTAGTGACCATCTCTCACCAGTGTCAGTAGTGAGGACTGAGGTACCTTGATTACTGGCCTGGGGTAGAGAGGCAATCACAGGCTGTTGGAGGACAATGGAAGTATAAATGAGGAGGCTTAAGCCAGAATCTGAGGGGCTGCAGCCAAAAACTGCAGACTGTTAGAGGTAGTGTATGAGAGAATAATGCCAAAGAAGCTGAAAATTAAGTTGTACAAAACAGTGGTATGACCAGTACTACTTTATGGCACAGAATCCTGGGTACAAAAGGCAGAGCAGTTGATGAAGAATAAGGTGATGAATTTCCTGAGATGTGTGATAGGAAACACACTGTAGGACAGATGAAGAAATCTGGACCTGACAGCAGAAGCCAAAGTAGCACCTGTGTGTGTTTGTATGTGTGTGTGTGTGTGTGTGTGTGTGTGTGTGTGTGTGTGTGTGTGTGTGTGTGTGTGTGTGTGTGTGTGTGTGTGTGTGTGTGTGTGTGTTTGTGTATTCAGAAAAAAATATTATAGTAACTCAATATACTATAAATCATATTGGTTAACTTTTGCTGATTTTCAGGGATGTTCCTGAGTTGGTCTCAATCTTCTAACCTTGACCCTTGAACTCTGTTAAAAACTGATGTTTTTACTATCTTTTTACTAAAGTTAAAGCAAAAAAAGGATTCCATCTTGTAGTTTTGGCTTGATACTCTTAGCAGTTATGTTAATCACTAGCTTGCATTACCAGATTAGGCTCATTAGTGTTCTCAGATCACTCAAGCCTATAAGGACAGTTTTGTATACTTCCAATTCACACCTATACCTCCTTCTGGTGTCCACAACTATTTTGGGTTTGGCTTCTTTAATTAAGTGACTTACCAGTTAGTAATAGGCAGTACTGGAAAGGGCAAGGAGTTATTAACACAATGACTTTAAGACTGTTAGTCTAAGGAGATATGCAGTGGAGAAATTAATCTTTGTTTCTTATTATTCATATTTTCACTTTTATGTTCATATTTCATAATTGAGAGACTTACATTTTATTGAGAGAGATGGTGTGAAATACCAGTAGGGGAGACAAGACAATTCACTGTCAATGCTAGTTTAAATCACACTGTACTGAAAATATTGTTAAATTGATTGTTAGTAATTATGAAAATAAGCAATATTTTCATATATACTTAATACTTCAGAAAAGGTGACTTATAAGCTGTCGCATGGCATCATGTGAAACCTTAGATGCTGAGGAAACCTTTCTTTGATATTTGCACTGTAAGATGCACATCTTGAGAGATATCCAATATTATTTGTATTAGTAATCATACAATTAAACATATGTTTTCATATTTCTGTAAATATTTCAATAAGCATGCACATACAGAGGAATTTCATGATGTCATGTGAAAGCTCATGTCTGGTTAACAAAATGGTCAAGCAATATATGTGTAAGCTGTATAGTTTTAGATATGAAAATCTGTGTACATTTAAAAATATGTATAATTTGGGGGTTATATGCATTATAATATATTACAGTATTTATGGAAAATATTATAAATGCTACAGCTATTATCATTGTAAATGATACTTCATATTGATAAGATTGCTATTTGTACATGTTTAAATAGATTTTATTGTTCACAAAATATTTACATTTGCTTATCATATGCTTTTTAAGTTAATTTTTCAGAAGATGCTCTAGAATGCAAAATGTGATAGGCTGTTACAAGTTTGACACTCCACACCACATAGGTGTTAATAAGTTAAAGTGGCATTAGTGAACAGATTATAGGGCTAAAATGTTTGATTTTTTTTTGAAAAGGAGGGGAGGGGTAGTCACCCACTGCATTGGGGAAAGAGGCATTTTAGTAGATCCAGCATTACAAGTACAAGACATAGGTTGGCAAGGACAGAATCCTACAGCAAATCAATCACCTGAGAAATTGGATACACAACTATAGCATACATGTTAGCACCATTGAAGGAAATTGTAATCTATCCATACCTTTCCTGGATGCCCTTGTTATCTCTTTTCTTATTTCTTTCCCAAATTTTCTGTACCATATTGTCTTCTACTTTTATGCACATATGGCTGAACCAAAGGCATCTGTTTTTTTACCTTCTCTGCAGCTGGAGCTACTTTGGCTTCTGCCTTGATTGTCTGTGATTATTTCTGCATTTAACATGATTCTAACTAAGGAATTAACTGTAATGTATTATTGCTAATCTTTAAGTCTTGAATGCTCACTACAGACATGGTCTTGATTTCTATCAACATCTTCAGTCACAAATCCGGTTAGAAACCCCATGTGATAAGTTTGCAGGAATCCTTGGTGCAAGACCAGACATATGGTGGCCAACCATGACTTTAAGTACTCATAATTCCTGCTTCTTGTTAATAAGATAATAAATCACACAAACTTTCAATAAGCCTTCTAGCATTGCCACCCACACTACAACACAGAGCAGGCCTAAACATTCTAGCTCTCTCCTTTCTGTCACTTATTATATTTAAATATTATATTTTTATAATATTCAATAATACCAGCCCTGAGAGAAAGTAACTACCATTAACCCAATTTCCAGCAGGACAACCATACAAAAACACAAGTACCACAGCCTACGGTTTATTACCCTATCATATATATATATATATATATATATATATATATATATATATATATATACATACATACAAAAAATATTTGCTCACTTAGGTGCCACTTATGGATGCTTTGCAGTGGCAGTTTGCAATTACTCTTAGGTGCTCTAACCACCATCAAATGATGACAACAATCTAGTTGCAAGTGCATATAGCTTGCTCATAAGCCACTTTCAAACTCACCATGTGGGGTGGATCAGAGGTGTTGGCCTCACAAGCATCATTTCATTTATGGGCATTTTGGGGTGAGGAAGAAATCAAAGACACAGTGACAGCCCACATGTACACCATGAGGATATGCAGACTCCACACAGAAGGGGCAAGAGTCAAGAACAGAGCCATGGAACAAAGTACTATGAAGCAGTAATACAAAAAACTCAGGCTTCAGATAGACAACTTTTATCTGTTAATATTAATGAGCACATTTATGGTTTCACACTTTGAATCTGGTATAGATGCCACTTACCAGCTTTCATTCTCCCCTACTGAAGAGATGCAACATTAGAGACTTTCTGAAGGAAGCTTTTAACTCACATACCCAAATTGTTGACAGTTGATGGTACCAGAGGAGTGGCACAAAATATGAAAAATAAATCCTTTCAGATGTTTCTAGGCCAGTCCTCACAGAAGCTGGTAAACCCACATCTGATAATCTGAGCTCTGCCTTAGCAGACCTGTCAGATAAACTGGACCCAGATCATGCAGGACAGAGACGGTAAGGGTAAGAATCATAGATACATGTGTGGTCACAACTGGCAGCCAGCACAAGTCCTGTAACACAGGAATAATATAACACATTTTAGATGTAGTTGTCAACAGCCTGGCATTGGAATTCCACAACAACTGCAGGCTGTTTAGCTCACTGTGGGAAAAATGTACACAAAGACAACAGAAGTAGTTGAAAATGGAACAGAATAGTACATTTACTACTGTTTCCAGGTCTGAAGATGGAATGACATGTTTATGGGCAATATTCATCAAACGGAAGTAAGATGCCTTAATGAATAACACCTACATCATGAATGTGAGAGACAAATTCCAATGATAAATAATTAATTGTGAGAGCAGAGGAGAACTTGACATAAGGGTATAGCATGGAAGAATATAACGTCAGTCTTAGCTTACTTGATATTCAGTCAGTTGTATATCATGAAATTCTGGATGGTATCCAGCTAATCTTCCACTGACGAAAAATTAGGAACAAGCTGTGGAAAAAAAAAGAGGATAAGTTGGTGATTAGCAATATATACACTTGTTAAAAAATAACCATCCTTACCATCATTTGATTTACTGGAAGCATGCAAACTGTGAATAAAAGTTAGCTAAGAACGGTATATCTTGGAGTTAAGTAAACTGTAGGGCAGGGGAAAGCTGGTGATGTTGTTACTGTGGTAT
>NC_056735.1:1934371198-1934468698 GCF_019279795.1 Protopterus annectens | reverse complement strand
TTATATATATTCATTGGTATATATGACTTTATGATTGTTTGTTTTAGCATTTAACAAGCATCATATCCTACCAGCACAAGCAATAATGAATTGTTATATTTTTTGATATATGTATATTTTTATTAATTTTAGTAGTAAAGAAAGTTAGTGTCAGTTCATAAGTTGAGGGTTTATATGATTTTATTATAATTAACTAGTAGTAGGTTAAACAAACAAGCAATTACGCTTGTTTATCAGATTTTTTATTTTTCATTTTTATTAAGTATAGTATATTCATTTACATATAGCGGTAGTAGAGGTTAGCGTTAGACTATAGGGTTACAGTGCATAGGATATTTATGTAACAAGTACAAGTTTTAAATTTATATAAACTGCGACAATTTTTGGAATGTATTCTTAGTTTTTATTTTTAGATTCCTGCTTATTATAGTATTACAACAAACACCACCATAAAAATGTAATAAGAATAAGCGTTAGATTTTATACAGAAATTGTGAAAACGTTTGGAATATACATTCTTAGATTGTTTATGTATTAATTATTATAGTATTCCAGTAATAAGCATAATGGTATGTATTTCTTTTTAATAGAGTTCATAATTAATATGTTTTATATATTAAAGTAATGAATTTATTTTAACGTAGCACTTTAAATAGATGTTAGTCTACTATTGGTTGACTAACATGCTACATGTTTTAAAAGTCTTTGAAGTTATGTTTTGGTTGTTTGTCTGATGAAGCGGCGACATAGAGCCGTGAAAGCGCTTACGTGAATAAACCTGTTTTTACTTATTTATTTGCCTGGAGTCTTCGCATTTATCCACCAGTGACTATACCTTTATATATTTTTGGATTTATCTTTTTTACAACGAGGTGTTGGTCGGCGCACGTCAGAAAAGTGAGCACTAAATCAGTGATTACATTTTCGTGCATCTGTGGTACATCTTTCAACACAACCAGGATTTGGCTGGTGTATGCAATTTTAGTGCTGACGATTTTGCTGGCTCCTTTGGGGATTGTTTTTATACATTTTTCATCGGGATTTTGTGTTTTTCGTATATATATATATATATATATATATATATATATATATATATATATATATATATATATATATATATATGTATAGGGTATATGGGTAAATACACATACATACAGACAAAGGGTATTAATAGCCATACATGTGTAGCAGTAGTGTGGACGTACTAGGTGAAATGTATATCCCCAGCCACAAGCCCTGTAACCGGTACCTGTGACATGTGTGGTGTTGGCAACCAGCCTCACAAAGGGGATACTTACATTGCACATACACCTACTCACAGTTCAAAGGACATGACACGACACACAGGTATGTATACACAGAAATCCAAACGAAAAGCAACAGGACACTGCTGCATGAACGATAAAAAGTTTTATTCAAGCTAAAACACAGTGTTTTAGCTTGAATAAAACTTTTTATCGTTCATACAGCAGTGTCCTGTTGCTTTTCGTTTGGATTTCATTGTGCTTTTAAGTTTGACAGGACTTTGGCATAGCGCAGGAATTTTCTCACTTGTATGTATACACAGACAATCTTTATTTGTGTGCCATACAATAATGTATGCCTTTACTGACAGCACATGGATGTTGATGTATATAACCAGTGATGTATGCAAGGCCCACACATAACAGTTGATACAGACAGTGCAGATATATATCATTCTATGGTGTCCAGGCTAAGCCCTTCAATTCGTACAGCATTTGACAACAGATTCACCTGCACGATACGTACCAGTCACCAATATCAGGTGTAGTTTAGCAGCCTCCAATTACACCCTGTAGTCAAGGCCTAGGGGGACATTCATTACATGTGGTAATGTTAATGTATCCCATCACAGGTATGGTCCCTGGTCAATAAATGTTGTGGGTGTCCATGCTATGACTGGGATGATAGTAGGAATGCTAGCAGTGGTGAATGATAGGACATTACCTAACAACCCATACCCCTATTACAGCAGGACAAGGGCTGCCATACATGTGGAGGACAAAGGCAGGAACGCAGGGCCATACCTGCAATATTGCACTAACGCACCCTGGAACATGCTGCTGTTACAGGATGTGTTGAAACATACCCCTATGCAGGAATATGACATCAGATACACAAATGGATATAGCCATGTACTGCTAGCATGGACACACAACACATGATAGGCACTCCTCTGTCCAGCTAGAGGATGGGTCCACAGTAGTGAGCTATGCAGACAGACTGAAGTCCAAGGTAAACTATTATGTACACACACACACACACACACACACACACACACACACACACACACACACACACACACACACACACACACACTGTAACACCAGTACTATGCATAGCATTACACGACTCTACTCACAATCTGTCTGTATGTCCTGATCCTCCTACATATACGTGGCTGCCCTGAGTATGCAGGTACTCCTGTAAGAGGTATTGCTACCTGCTGTCTGTAACATTGATGCTCACACACAGGAGGGATGTCCATCACACAGGGAATGTACAGGGAATACGCCCACATGATGTAGAGATTCATAGTGGGTGGTTGCCATGACAGTGGCAATTGGAAGTATTACACATGTGTAGTCATATAGATATATATATATATATATATATATATATATATATATATATATGGCTATCTGGATAAGTACATGTCCATATCGTCCCACCATATGTCCTGGACATGGAGTGTAGCCCTACCCCAGCCCCTACAGTCACAATGCAATAGTGCAGGGGGATGTCTGGTACGTATAGCTGGAATATTAGTAGACATTTGCTACTGTTATTGGGATTGTTGTCACAGACACGATGTGTATGGAAGGTGACGTGTGCCATTGGCTACTAACAGACATCCTAAGGTTATCATGGTACAGTACCTGTATATATAGCAGGCTTGACAGCCATGTCACAGCACAGGGTAGACCACACCTGTGTGACAGTGCATAACTGCAACCAATGTAAACACAGCCACAGCCACACATGGTACGCTACCATACAAGTACTATATATGGCTTATCTGTCATACACCATCCTCATATGTGCCACTCACAGCATGACCCTACATATACTGGGCTGCTACACAGTCCGGTCTGATGGCTGTCTGCTCTGTGGTATGGGACATGTGTGTGTATGGCCCTACACACGTGTAAGGTAATACAGTACCATACAGTGGGGCAGCATGTAACAACAGATAGAAGGGGAGCTAGGACAATGACATCTACCACAGTCTGTACACAGGCCACAGTACATATTAACAATACACACACTGCTGACATTCAGCATCACTACACAGCCCTCAGTACTGTACAAACATCCACAAGAGTTCCAGGGTATGGCATTAAGTGTAACACCTACTGCACATGACATGTGTAGCACTCTGTTATATCACTGGCATGTTATCACATATGTTGACACTGTTTACAGTGTACAGCACATATGCACCACTTCATGCACAACATATGCACAACAGCTGACAGAGGTGTGGCTGACAGCACATACACAGGGCCAGTATAGACATGTTGCTGTGATACCCTCATTAATCTACCATTGTAACGGGGTTTGTTGCAACATATGTCCAATGAGGGATATGTAGTCAGTAACTGTCACAGCCTTCACCATCAACAGACTGCAATCCTCACAGTACCGTCTGCATTCCATGGATAGATGCATTGTGGCTAACACATGACACCAAAGGAAAAACACTGCCCAGTCTGCAGATGAGCCTACAGATGGGGATTCCTGATATACATGGAACTGACATGGCAAGTATTGCGACATGTACGACAGGCATATCCAGACAAACACTGTTAATCCAACCTTACACCACATGCAGTGTAACAGCACTTATGGTTCATAGGCAGGTCAGGCACATCCCCCTCCTGTTTGTTGCCCTCTTCCCACAGTGTATATTGTTAGAGGTAAATCACCAACCCATCTAAAAAGCTGTTTGCAAAATGACAGTTCTAGCTCCTGCTCACAGTGACAGACAAGGGCCAACACCACCAGGATATTTCCGGGTAGTGGAGTGCGTTTCCCTGCAATTGGCTATGGGAATGTTACCACACCTGTTCCACATGCAATCGGATTGGGAAGGCCTGCAATATGTGCAGAGGCCATCAGCTGATCATGAGCATCATGTTAAATACACATGCTGCTGCCTAGGCAATGCAGGTGTGGGCCTCCACATCCACCAGAGAGGGTGTGGGGAGGCAGACAGAGGCAAATACATGTCAGGGAGGGGTGGGAGGGTAAAACCAATGCATGTTTGTGTCACACACCTACCAGCACAGGGTATCATACACCCGACAGCTATGTAGTGCTATCACAGTCCGATGTTGTTATTGGATGCGCCACATGTGTTGTCTGGTGGGGAGCACTCAGAACATATATGTGATGGTGAGTGCCATCTGCTACAGGGATATGGTAGATATGCAATAGGTGACATACACATGCCTGTCTGCATGAACAGATGCCAGCATCAGCACAGGCAAACTCACACAGGGAAGCACACACATTAACACACTTGGCAGGGCCAGGAGTCCAATCTGTCACTAGTGGGATTGACACAATACATCAGTGCGCAGGAAACACATGCACCACATGGGTGATATGGAGGTCGCATGGGCAGTGAGTATGAGGGGGTGTCAGACAAAAGGTGGCATGCTTCACTGTGCCCTGGGGGGAGAAGTACATGTGGATGTGAACATACGCACCATACTACACACACACACACACACACACACACACACACACACACACACACACATGCACACCGGGTTTAGTTCTGGCATGCATGGGTGCATGTCTATATGGGTTTGTGGTGGCCACAAGTGCCAACAAGCTATACAAGGGTAGGCAATGAGTATACCTTGGCATCAGCCTACATGACATTGGTCTGCATTGTGGCACAGGCCTTTAGCTTCTGCATTTGCATGCGTAGGTGGGTATTGCATCCGTCTTCCACTCACCTGGGTGATCATTGTGTGTGGCCAATGCTGTGCATCAGTTGCCATGTATGTGTTTCCTAGTCCATTTCTTGGATGGTGTCTAGGATGTGCACACATCACACATGCATGTACAGTGACATGTGGAACTGTACCTGGGGTGTATGTCCCATTCTGTGAACACAACTTATCATCAGATGTGCCAATCTTTCCCACGTGTTGCAGGGAGTGGTACTGGTGAGCAGATTTACCCTGCACCCACATTGATAGCATGCTGACAGCATTTCCTGATGTTAGTGTCATCTGTCCATACAGGCCATGTTGTCAGGCATGATATGTCTGTTGTAAGTCACATGTGAAGGCACGGTGGGGTTGCTAATTGTGATTGGCAGGCCATGATGTCACATGTATGGGTATGGCTTTGCACCCCAGCCTCTCAGCCATTTACATCTGTTATCCCTGTATAGTTGACATTGTGATATATAGTAGGGCCACCATAAATGTAATTAGCAAAAGCTTTCCACAATGCCCACAGGTGTCACAAACTCACAACCACCTCTACACAGGACACCAGTTACAAACACACACACACACACACACACACACACACACACACACACACACACACACACACACACACACACACACAGACACACACACACACACACACACACACACACACACACACACACACCTGTCATGTCTGGGAGTAGAACCCTACCTAGCTGGTGTACTACACTACAGCACTACGCAGTTATGTTATGCGTCACGGACATTACTAAAGATCATCTTCCCCAAAGGTGTACTGCACAATTAATGACATCATCAGGACTACCAAAGTAGGACATTTGTAATGTACTGTGAGTGAGTAGCCTATAATGCATTGCTCCATACACAAACACTGAGACACACACATCACTTCCGGAACTGACATGGATGGAGATGGAACACTACCACCATTCTAAATCACACTACAGCAGTACGCAGTTACAGAATGCACTACGGCGATTACTGGGCTATCATGTTCCCAGAGGTGTACTTCAAGATGAGTGACATCAGCAACCTTGGCAAAGTAGTGTATTTGTATTGTATGGAGTGTGGGTAGCCTAAAAAGCATTGCTCTCTACCCAGTCAGACACACACACATACACACAGTTGCCACGGCTGGGGTTCGAACACCTACCTAAGTAGTTTATCACACTATAGCAATACGCAGTTACAGGACGTGCCACGGCGATTACTGGGCTATCATGTTCCTAGAGGTGTACTTCTAGATGAGTGACATCAGCAGCCTTGGTAAAGTAGTGCAATTGTATTGTATGGAGTGTGGGTAGCCTAAAAAGCATTGCCCTCTACCCAGTCAGACACACACACACAGACTCACACAGTTGCCACAGCTGGGGTTCGAACACCTACCTAACTACTTTATCACACTACAGCAATATGCAGTTACAGGAAGTGCCATGGCGATTACTGGGCTATCATGTTTCCAGAGGTGTACGTCTAGGTGAGTGACATCAGCAGCCTTGCCAAAGTTTAATATATGTATTGCACGGAGTGTGAGTAGCCTAACAAGCATTTCACTCTACACAGTCAGAGGCAGACAGGCACATGCACAAACACACACTCACACAATTTACAGGTCTGGGGTTAGTACAACTACCTAAATACTCTGTCAATACAGCAGTACACAGGTATGGGATGCACCTTGCACTTTACTGAGCTATATCTCTCACAAAGGGTGTAATTCACATTGGATGACCTCAGCAGGCTTGTCATACTACTGCTATGGGGAGGGCAGTGTGTGCATGGGCCATACCCCATTCATGTGGGGGTTGACATGCCACATGCGGGCACACACGGGGTCATATGTCACAGGTGTGTGTATACAGCTACTAGATGGCTGCTTCCTTGTACAGTTTTGTTGCACAGCTGGCACGTACACCATATAGTCTGTCATGCTGTCAGGTACTGGTGGCTAGTATCTGCAGTGGGTCACATCCGCACCTCATGTGTTGGGGGCCCTTAGGCTGTATGCCAGTTGGGACAGGCCCACGTGGCTTCTTGTCACAGTCACCCTCTTCCTCACATCTATGCCCGTGTGCCTGTGGCTTATTATAGTGTGTTGACCTTACATATCTGCCTGCATTCCTATCCACTGTGTATGCAAGGCAGGAGCGGTGCATACTGACATGTATTCACACTGAGAACTGCAACTTCCAGATAAGTCTGGTTCACTGGTGTTTGCAGACATGGCCTTCATGTGTTTAAGTGTGTGAGCATATCCAGTATGACCTCTCAGTATGTTGTTGACTGACATTGCCTATATTCCTCTGTGTGTGTGTGAGTATGCCCAGTATGGCCATCTGTGTTGCATGTGTGGATCATGTCCAGGTTGTTTGTACTGCAGTGCTGACCTTTTGTTTTATACCAATGGGTAGGATGCTGTGTCTGCAGGGTATCCATCGATCATTTGCCATTGACTGTTGCTACATTTCTGCATAGCGGGGGGGCACCTGACTGTTTCTACTGTTCTACGCGGTACTGGGGGGGCACACCTGACTGTTACTCTATGTGTACGTTGGATGGGGGGGGGCTCACCTGACACTTGTACACATTTGCTAGGACTGTACTGGTAAGTCAGGTACTCCATTTCAGTCTGTAGTCTTACCTATCCTGCTGGCTAGGGCTTACCAGTGTTGTACAGATCCTAGCTTTGTTTACCTACATATTAGTGTCTGACTTCCTAGCCTTCATAACTTACATCCGACTGCCTGGCCTGCTGCAATCTGTCTGTGTAGGCCTGGGGGTAGGGTTAACCATAGGGCACATTCGGAGGCCTTAGTACAGCATCTGTTTGCATTTGTCTTCACCTATCCTGCTGGCCAAGACTGTTGCTGGGTATGTGATCCTTCCTGACTGGTATGTGTGGCTCTTATGGACACCCCTGTGCTCAGGCCAGGCCCTGTGTAGTACTGGCTACTATGGTGACTCCAGTATGTGTTACAAATCTCATACTGCCACTATGGGTGTCTAGTCTCTGCTGCCTTGACATCCAGCCACTCATTTCCCTTGCATGTTCACATCCGTACCATAGCTACAAATAAAAACACATTCTACTCCATTTGACAATTGGTAGGTTGATTGACTTACCTTGAGGGTGTGCCAGACTTTCAGATGGTGCGAGAGGGCTGCCTATGTCGGATGCACATAGTACACTCCCTATACATGGTTAGGCACAGGTAATGTCATGTTCGACATCCCTTTTACTGTCTGTGCGAGTCAGAGAGAGGTGTCATTCCCTGGGGCCCTACTGTGCCAGTGCATATGCTATGCATTGCCTCTTTGCTAAGGCCAGGACATACTGGGCACATCCCTTTCTGTCTACAGGAGCAGGATCAGGTTGTTCCTCCTCCAAGTCACTCCGTACTTGCACAGGCCTTGGCACTGGTGGGGGACTGTGTGGACTTATCCCATGTTGTTCCTGCTGCAGTTGTTTCTGCAGGATCATATTGTGTAGCATAGCACATACCATTACTATTTGGGTACATGTAGCCGGTGAATACTGCAGGGCTCCACCAGATGTGTCCAGACACCGGAACCGTGACCTGAGCATCCCAAACACAAGCTCTATTATATGTCTGGCCTGTGCATGTGCATCATTATGGTGTTGCTGTTCAGGTGTGTGTGCATTTCTGATGGGTGTCATCAGCCATGGCTCCAGTGGGTACCCAGCATTCCCCACTAGGTGACCGTAGGGGATGTCCACATTGGCAAATCTGTGGTACAGCTGTGTCAGTCGCCATATGTTTGAATCGTCATAGCTTTCCGGGCAGCCAGCACACACATTCAGTATAATGCCCTGGGCATCACATACAACCTGACAGTTGATGGAGGGGATGCCCCTGCGGTTGATGTATGCCCTAACCTGCTCACTGGGTGGTGCTTTGATGCATAAGTGTGTGCAGTCTATAGCACCCACTACCCCAGGGTAGTTAACTATTTGATGGAAGACACGAATATTTCGAGTCAACACCTCACGTGTGTTGAGGAAATATACCTGCTCACTGGCATGTGCTGACATGGCATCCAGGAATTGGTGGAATACTCTGGATGCTGATGCCTGTGTGATGCCCATGTTATCCCCAGTTGTAGTTTGGGAGGTGCCTGTGGCTAGTATACCTAGGCCTACGCATACCTTGGTATCCACTGGGATGGGTTCCTCTCAGCCAGTGTGGTGTGTCAGGTGTGGCCTGCACAGCTCAATGATTTCCTGTAGGAGATCTCTGTCCACCCTATAGCACTCCACTATCTCCAGCTCATGTAGTCCATGGTAGGTTACGCTGGGGCTGTACACTCTTCTCTGTCTCCTCACTGTGGGTTGTTCAGCAGCACTGACATCCTCACCACCCTCAGCCACTTGCACATTTGTTCTATGTTACCTGCTGCAGCCCTTCTCATTTTGTAGGTTTAGTTTTAAAATTTCCCCACTTGTATACACCGGTGGTGTTGAGTGTGGAAAAAAAGGGGGGTAGGTGTTTGCTTGGTTTTTAGTGGTGTTCTGGGCTGGGCTGATCTGCTTCCTGTGTGATTAGCAGATTCTTATACATTTCACCTAGCAGCTCAACTATGTCTCCTTGATTACCTTCCTACTGCTGTTTTCCCTTCCCATTGCCTCCCTGTTTAGGCCTGTGTGCGCGCCACGCGAACAGAGTGTTCAAATGTGCACGGAGCTGCTTTGTCCTGGTTTAACTTCCTTTTTCTTCCTGTACAACCTGGTGCATAGCGTGCACACCCGCTTACACTTTGTAAAGAGTGCTAGGCAGGTTTAGACACACCCCTAGCTTAGCTGAGCCACAGGTCTCCAATCCACTTACAGTATGCCTGACACACCCCCTCCATGATGTCACCTATATCCTAGTCTTGTACCCAGCTATTTATACTCTTACACTCTTGGGACCTGCCTCACACCCTGGGAAAATCTGGGATTCACTAACCCTTCCCTCATTTGCATAGGATTGCTTGCTAATGCATCGTTACATGGCCCACACTGAGCCTCCCCCCTTAGCAACCATTATGCTCTGGCCAGGTTGTTTTCTGACTGCCATTAACTTGCATGGCAGAATACTGATTTTAGTTAGAATGCTTATTTTAGGTTTATTTTATTGATTTTCCCCAATCCCGTTTGCATGTCACTGCCATATACTTAACCAGGCGAGATCGGCAAAGATAAAATTAAACGTTGTTTATTTTTTTCTTTTACATTTTGTAATGCCAGTGGCTTTCTACTTGGACATTGGCATGCTTCATCAATGCTTTGCAGCCTTTATTTGGAGCTGTCATAGCTCCGTTTTGTAGATTGCTGAACTGTACTTGGTTACTAACCGAGTACATTTCTGTACACTGCACTCGTCCTGATCGGACAGCTGCCAGCTTCCTGGATCGCATATTGCCATCATTTGCATGGTTTCCACCTGCAAATGAGGGTAATTTGCATACAGGAGCTTGGTCCGTGCAGGATTAGCCTAAGAGCTCACGTGCACTTCCTGGGAGCTAGCTCCTGGATCTCACGTTGGCCATATTCCCGAAAATAGCTCTTAAACTAATCCTGTATGCTATAAAGGGCTTCGTAAATCCGCGGGAATGTATTTTATTGCTTTAGTTTCTTGGCCAGGTACAAGATCAAAGAAATGTTAAAACTCTGAGTTTCTGTTAGCCTTGCAACCAGAGAAGAATGATGTAATCTATAATGAGTCAGCAGTGATGTATTATTTTTAAGACTTCCTCAGAGAGAGAGAATCAAAGCATTTTGGATTTTATCTGAAGAACAACACTCAGCAGTATTCTGCCTTTGCGCTCTATGTAAGTTTATTTAGAACTGTGATTGCACTTAGAGTTACATAGGAATTTAATCAGATTTAGTCTAGCTGGTTTCTATATTTATGCCAGACTATTCTACAATATTACTTTAAGCATTTCCTGTGATTTTTGAAATCTTGACTAGCACTGTATTAAACTGAGAAAATTTCTTGTGTTTTTATTATTTATTATTAAATATTTTTAAACCTTTCAACTGTGGCTGTTTTGTGTAGATATAATTTAAGCTCTAGAGTACATTGCATGTATATAGTGATACTGTACATAGCCATTCCAAATAAATCTTGCTGTTCATCAAACTTACTAATTGGATAATAATATTGGACAGTAATGATTGGACACCCTTTGGTAAGGGCCTTTTTAGTAGCTGATAAGAGTAATTGGTGGCAGTGATTACTACCTTATAGCCTGGCAGGAGGGGGCATAGCTGGCAAACATGTGCCAGCCTTCCACAGGAGTATCTGCATGTTTATATATAAACCAGATCTCAAAGTGTGTGTGTGTCAGCTACTTGGGCAGGGACACAAAGCACTGGTTGGACAGAGAGGGCACTGGAAGTTTTGGCTTGACTACACAGCTGAGATCTATACCCTATAGTTGTGCCAGTGGAGATTCTTAATGGGGATCTGGAGAGAAAGGGAGAAACCAGCCCCAGACTGACTGTGATCTCTGTGTGCTCTTAAGGGAAATTGTACTTTACTGTATGTTTATTTATTATCCTTTCCAATGTGGACGCCCCTCACTGGTATTAGTGGTGAGGATTGAGACTCATTGATTATTGGGCCAGTGCACGGGCATCACATATTAATTGGTTGGCAGTGGTGGGATATCCACACCACATATTAATTGGTTGGCAATTGGCTTGTAGTGTTGTGGATAGTGAATTCCTGTAGCTTTTGTACATTGATAACTGAAGGTGGTTTTGCACTCTAAATCAGCCACGCAGTGAATATTCAGATTTCAGATCACAGCTGTTTTATTTCTTTTGTTAGCTTAGTCAGGGAGAGCAGGCAAGCATGTCAGCAGGGGAGTATGGCAAGCTGACAAGGAAACAGTTGGCTGAGATGTGTCAGGAAAAGGGACTGGTGCATGGAAACTTGACTAAGGCAGACATGATTGCAGCTTTGGTCACAGCTATATTAGAAAAGAGTAATCAGGGGGATGATCAGATTGACTGTGGAGATGTACAACACTCAGAGAATGGGCAGTTCAACCTTTTTGCATCTGGAGTTAAAGACACTTGAGTTGGAGCCCAGGCATTTGGAAACAGAAGCAGAGGAGAGACTGAGATGTCTACAGGCTGAGGAGAATGAGAAACTTCTATGCCTGGAAGCTGAGGAGACGGACAGGCAGAGGCAGTATGAAAAGGAGATGCTGACTCTTTGCCAGAGTCATGGAGGTAATGGGGAAGGGAATAACCAGACCCTAGATGCAGAAAAGTTCAGTAAATTTCTTCTGCAGTTTACAGAGGGGGATAATTTTGATAGTTTCATTCATATGTTTGAGAGGGTATGTAAAAAGTATGATGTTGAGCAAAGTCTCTGGGTATGGTTCCTCCCTTACTCCATGGTAAAGCTGTAACTGTGTTGTCTAAACCTTCTGATTGTGATTTTTTTGATAATAGTGCTGTTAAGAATTGTCTGTGAGAATTTTTTAAGATAACACCTGAAACTTATAGGAAATATTTTTGTGAGCATAGACACAAGGCGGATGAAAGTGTGTCTGAATATGTTGCTGAACTCAGCACTTATTTTCAAAGGTGGGTGAGTGGATGTCAGGTCACCACTTTGCAAGGGCTGGCAGACCTTTTAGTGAGGGAACAAGTCCTTACCCCTTTGCCTGAGGACATGAGGATCTGGTTAGCTGATAGATAATGTGCTACTTCAGAGGAGTTGGGGGAGAAGGGAGACTTATACCTGGCAAGCAGGGCATCACTGAACAGGAAAGGGAACCCCAGTACTGCTCATGGGTCTAAGGGAACCCATGGTGGGCAGCCCAGACTGCCCCAACAGAATCTGACAGTAGCAGGGGGAAGCCACTAGTCCAGGTACATGTCCAGGCCCTAGGGTTAAATGTTTTGAATGCAACCAGTGGGGCCATGTGGCATATATATGTCCATGGAGGCAAGGTGGGGAACAAAAGGTGAGGGAGCCAGTAAGTGGGAAAGACAAAATGGCAATAGTAGGTTGTCTTGAGACAACAGGAGTACCAAACTACCATCCTTCAGATTTCCTGATAGAGAAGGATTTTGTTGAGGCAGTACCATGTGTTTATGCAGTTACACACAGTCAGGCTTTGAGACAAGCATGTGGGTCTGGAAGCCTGGTGGAGACCCAGACAGACTGCATATTTGCAGCCAGGACTGGTGAGATGGTTACTTCAGGGATGGAGCTACTCTGTAGCAGTGAGACTGAAGGTGAGCCACAGCTGCTTGTGGGTACTGATGTTCCCTTGGACAGAGTGACTGCAAAGGTAGAGGTGAGTAGTAGTACCCAGGCTGACAGTGAGGCACCACTGTCAGAGGATGTCAGACTTCCTGTGGAAGGGGAGCTGGGAAGGGTTACAAAGAGAGCTGAGACAGGGTCAGCTCTCAGACCCTACATTGCAAGGCCTGGGGCAGGTAGCTAGTGAGGCACCTTATTCTCAAGGGAAGGGGTAATATGTATACTGGGACAAAGAGTTACTGCATAGAGAGTGGACCCCTGAGGGAGGCCTAGAAGGTGAGAGAATAAAGCAGTTGGTAGTGTCTAAAGCCTATCATCTGCTGCTTCTAGCCATAGTCCATGATATTCCCTTAGCTGGTCATATGGGCATAAAAAGTACAAAGAGATGTGTTATGCAGAACTTCTATTGGCTTGGAATTTACAGAGATGTAACAGGGTATTGCAGGACCTGAGACTAGTGCCAAAAGGTAGGCAAGGCAGGAGGCAAGGTGAAAGCTCCTTTGATGCCTTTGCCTGTGATTGAGGAGTCATTTCAGAGGGTAGCTATGGATATTGTGAGGCCTCTGAGTACCCCAAGTTCCACAGGGAAAAAGTATATCCTAGTGATAGTAGATTATGCTACAAGATACCCTGATGCAGAGGCTTTTTCCTCCATTGAGGCAGAATAGGTGGCAAATGCTTTGCTAGAGATTTTCAGCAGGGTATGTTTCCCAAAAGAAATATTGACTGACAGAGGTGCCAATTTCATGTCAGACCTGCTGGCTTGTCTGTGGAAGTACTGTGGGGTGAAGCACCTGAAGACCACTCCCTACCATCCCTAGACTAATGGTCTTGTTGAGAGGTTAAACTCTATAATCAAGTCCATGCTACAGGCATTTGCAGACCAGTTTAAGAGGGAGTGGTACAAATATTTGCCCCATCTGTTGTTTGCTTAAAGAGAGGTTCACCAGGAATCCACAGGGTTTTCACCCTTTGAGTTGCCATATGGGCATAGGGTGAGAGGGCCTCTAGATTTAATTTGTGATGAGTGGGAAGGTGAGTGTGAATCCCAGAAGGTGCCTGTTGTAGCATATGTCCTAAATCTCTGGACAAGGATCAGGGAACTCATGGGCTTGGCCCAGGAGAACCTGGCAGAAGCCCAACAGCAGAAAAAGGTCTGGTATGACAGGAATGCTCAAGCTAGAGAGTATGCTGTAGGGCAGCAGGTAATAGTTCTCTTTCCTGTCAGACACAACAAGCTGCAAGCAGCTTGGGAGGGACCCTACAAGGTGATAAGAAACATAAGTGATGTTAGCTACATGGTTGATCTTCTAGACAGGAGGCAGGAGTACAAACTGTACCATGTTAACTTTATGAAACCTTACCATGATAGGGAGGCCCTTGTGCTGAGTATTTGCAATGGTCTGCAGGAGGAGTCTGAGGGAGATCTGATGACAGATCTCCTCAGTGAGGCTCGGACTGATACCTCAGTGGAAGGGGTAGCAATGTCCCAGCAGCTATCTTCTACCCAGGTTCGAGAAATCTGAGCTTTGTTACAGGAGTTGGGGACATGTTCACTGGGAAACCAGGGTGCATCCACCTGGTGCAGCATCAGGTGGATACAGGACCATAAAGGCCTATTAGGCAGGCCCCTTATAAAGTGCCTGAGAGAGTCAAACAGACTCTGAGGGAGTAGATACAGAAGATGTTTGGAATGGGGGTAATTCAAGAGTCCAACAGTCCCTGGGCCTCCCCAGTGGTGCTGATGGCAAAGAAGGATGGCAGCACTAGGTTCTGTGTGGACTACAGGAAATTAAATAGTCACACAGTGTTTGATGCTTACCCCATGCCTAGGACAGATGAGGCCCTACAGCAGCTAGGTGGGGATTAGCATCTTACAACCATTGATCTTACCTAGGGTTACTGGCAGGTGCCTTGACTCCCAGTGCCAGAGAGAGGTCAGCCTTTGTGATTCATTTTGGCTTGTATGAATTCAAAAATATGCCCTTTGGGATGAAAAATGCCCCAGTGACTTTCCAGAGGCTGGTAGATCATATCCTAGCAGGAGCAGGATGGTTTGCTCTTGCTTACCCAGATGATATTGCCATTTACAGCCATTCCTGGGAAGAGTACCTTCAACATGTCACCGAGGTGCTGGGCAGACTACAGAGGGCAGGGTTGACCATTAAGCTGAGCAAATATCAGGTGGGTATGGCAGAGGTCTTCTACTTGCGACATAGAGTAAGGAGTGGTAAGATCAGGCCAGAACCTGCCAAAGTGGAAGCCATTCAGGCATGGCCTGCACCTGTTACCAAAAAGCAGGTGACAGCATTCTTAGGGACAGCAGGGTACTACAGAAAGTTTGTCCCCAGTTATAGTACCATAGCTGCTCCCCTCACAGATCTGACAAGGAAAAACAGGCCAGATAAGGTAGTGTGCACCCCGCATGTGAGCAATCATTCCAGATGCTTAAAGAAGCTTTTGGAGGAAACCCTGTGTTAGCCAGTCCAGATTACAGCAAATAATTTGTTGTGCAGGTGGATGCTTCAAACCATGGGGTGGGAGCTGTACTTAGCCAGATTTTTTAGTGGGAGAAGAGCACCCAGTGGTTTATCTCAGTTGTAGGCTCCAACCCAGGGAGGAATGTTATGCAGCTGTGGAAAAGGAATGTCTAGTCTTAGTGTGGGCACTGCAGAAGCATCAACCTTACCTGTATGAAAGAAAATTCACTGTAGTTATGGATCACAATCCCCTAATATGGTTACACCGAGTCAGCCAGCAAAATGCCAAGTTGCTAAGATGGAACCTAGGGCTGCAACCATATATGTCAGTACAGCACTGCAGTGGGGTTAGCAACACCACCGCAGATGGGCTCTCAAGACAGGGAATGGGGTAAGGTATACTCAGATAGATCTAACCCTCTCAAACAATGTTTCTCAAGGGTCACTTGAAAAACTAGCTTGAGATCTCGGGAGGGGGGGGGGGTATGTTAAGATATGTGAATGCTGCCAGCCTAGCTAGATAGAATTTTGTAAATAATTCTATGTCATTGTAAATATGAATATAATCCACAGGCTTGCCCTCTTAAATGTAAGAAAAGTGTGTTAAATGTTGAACTTCAAAAATGTAACCACAGTGCACTCTGCTGGAAGAAAGCTGATAAGTCAAGCATTGTATGACTGTTTGATCTCAAAGCTTGGAGACATAATGTCTGGACTGAAGAATTCCTTCTATTGTATACATTTTACATATATAATGTCTTTTATTGCTGTAGTTTTCTGGCCAGGTGCAAGATCAAAGAAATGTTAAAACTCTGAGTTTCTGTTATCCTGGGAACCAGAGAAGAATGATGTAATCTAAAATGAGTCAGCAGTGATGTATTATTTTTAAGACTTTCTCAGAGAGAGAGAGAGAGAATCAGAGCATTTTGGATTTTGTCTGAAGAACACCACTCACCAGTATTCTGCCTTTGCTCTATATGTAAGTTTATTTAGAACTGTGATTGCTCTTAGAGTTAGATAGTAATTTAATCAGATTTAGTCAAGCTGTTTTCTATATTTATGTCAGACTATTCTACAGTATTATTTTAAACATTTTCCTGTGATTTCTGAACTCTAGACTAGCATTGTGTTGAATTGAGAAGATTTGTCTTGTGTTTTTATTATTTATCATTAAATATGTTTTAAACCTTTCAACTGTGGTTGCTTTGTGTAGAGATAATTTAAGCTCTAGAGTACATTGCATGTATATAGTGATACTGTACAAAGCTATTCCAAATAAGCCTTGCTGTTCATCACACATACTAAATGGATAATAATATTGCACAGTAATAATTGGACACCCTTTGGTAAGGGCCCTTTTAGTAGCTGATAAGAGTAGTTGGTGGCAGTGATTACTACCTTATAGCCTGGCAGGAGGGGGCATAGCTGGAGAACCTGTGCCAACCTTCCCAGGAGTGTCTATGTGTTTGTATATAAACCAAATCTCAAAGGGTGTGTGTGTGTGTGTGTGTGTGTGTGTGTGTGTGTGTGTGTGTGTGTGTGTGTGTGTGTGTGTGTGTGTGTGTGTGTGTGTGTGTGTGTGCTACTTGGGCAGGGACACAAAGCAATGGTTGGACAGAGAGGGCATTGAAGGTTTTGGCTTGACTACTCAGCTGAGATCTGTACCCTATAGCTGTGCCAGGGGGAGTCTATTAGGGATCTGGAGAGAAAGGGAGAAGCCAGTCCCATACTGACTGTGATCTCTGTGTGCTCTTAAGGGAAATTGTACTTTACTGTATGTGTATTTGATATCCTTCGCAGTGTGGATGCCCCTCACTGGTGTTAGTAGTGAGGATTGAGGCTCCTTGATTATTGGGCCAGTGCACGGGCATCACAACTTGCACGCATTGAACAACTCATTTTGTCTTCTAACAAGGAAAATCATTGTTTTCAAATAAAATTTCTCAAAAGAACTGAATTATCATCCCATAATTAAGAGTCCTCAGTGCGTAATCTCCCAGCTGCTGTACTAATATGACTGAAAATGTTCTATTGCTGAAACACTACTGATGTCTGTTATTACATTAGAAGGATAGTAACACTGACCATATTGCCTTGTGACCCTTTGAATTCACCCTATTTTTGAAATTGATTAACTACAAGCTATCTTTGGTGTGTAGTGTCTTGCTCTAAAGATATAGAATTGTAGATATTCCACAAAATAGGATAGTGATTCTTGATCAATTAGCTTACTGTCTGGCATCACACCTATACAAATTACTTACCACTCCTCAGTTCTGAACCATTTCAAAAAGACTTTTAGTAAGTGGCTCAATTATATCAACTGCCAGGACCGACTTAGAACAAAAGACTGGATGAGCCGTATACTTGAACATTTGTATGCACAAAGCCACATTCAGTCACTGCAGCTTGTGCAGGATTGTACAACTGGCACCATTCTTTTGTGAATTGGTTCAGACATGATGTGGTTATATATTCAATGTATGTTAACAAGATGATTGAGACAGTGCACTAAAGTTTAAAAATTGACTTGTATAACCATTACTGCATGTGACTTCAGGGATAAGATAATGTTTCAGTGCTATGAGTAGGGAGAACAATAACATGGGAGATGTCAGAAGACTGGTGAGCTAAAGTAACACTATGTGATACTTATTATTACTGCAGTTAGGGGATCAGCAACAGTGATACAGGAGCATGGACATATTTGGATGTTGTCTTGCGAGGAGACGCTCTAGTTTGAGCATGGATTCACAACTACAGGCTATTCTTCTACACCATGGTGTAGCCCAAACAACTTGTCTAATAATTATAAGAGTTATTGTCTAGGAATACTACATGCCTTATATGCCAATTTGAGAAGTCACTTTTGTAAATGTTATTATTCCTTAGGCAAGGATGTGAATAAACAACAGGATCCATCAGTTTCTCAGAATTTCAGAGGGGTATTTTAGTGCACAGTGAAATCCCAAGAGTGCTGACATGCACCAGTAAATCACAGGGGTGTACCACTGAAAATTTTTTAATGGCACCATGTTTATTTTAACTTGATAGCAGTGATACTACAGTGTTTCAGAAAATTATGTATAAAACTCATGTGCCTTGAATTCTTACAAAAATATATAAAAAAATAGAAAGAAAAAAGTCATCTTCATACCTGGACTTCTTCTTGTGCCTCAAATTCTTAAGTAGACTCTTCCCAAGAATGCACTCCACAGACCGTTTGCTTCAAACCATTAATATTTAACAATGCACTAACTTAAAAAAAATGAATCTGCACAGGAAAAAAAGTCAAAATAAGCGCCTTCATTCAGTTGTTTGCAATGTAGAAAATGACTTACAAAAATGAAAGACAGTACAACATATATTCGTTTGTGGGGGAGGTGCAGGTTTTTGGGGCAGGAAGCAAACAACGGTCTTAATTCATAAAACTTTGCTGCATGGTGCTAAAGGAAGTTGCTCAAGCTGGATGTGTGGAATTCAAGTAACACACTAACATGAGACAGCCTGACTAAAAAGAAGGCACAGTCGAGCTACAGTATATGTTAATGACCATATAATGAGTTGTACTGTAAGCCAATGAAATAAAAAAAAAACAGGGTGGAGTAATTCAGAAATGTATAAATGATGTGTGGCCATACTGTGCACACATTATAATTAAACATGAGCATATACTCATGTACAGAGGATACATCATAACTATGTTAAGAGGTACAGCAGCAGTTGAAAACTTTTATCTGCATTAGGCTGACTTAGTACTGCCAATGGTGTAAGACGTCACTTCTGGAGGTGCTAGGTTTTCTAAATGAGGTTATCATTCCATGGTCTCCATGACACTAACATGCTGGACCACTACCATGTGGGCAGGGCTGCTATGTAACAAACAGTGGACATGTATCTGCACAGGCTCCTGCAGGGCAGGTTGCAATACTAGGTTTAAGTACAAGGCTGATAACTGAAATAAATAAGCCATTGCTGTCACCCATGCTACTGGTATCCCATGCACGGGAGATCAGTGCTGACACCACTACAGTCATTATGTTGCCAAAAGCCTGAACTCCTTGGTCAATGGGAAGTTGAAGTCTGGGCACAGTTATCATCTTAGTACTGCAAATATAACATAATGTATCTAGCTATACATCTCAGTGCATAGTACCACACACGCATACATATTCTGCTCTCTCTCTCTCTCTCTCTCTCTCTCTCGCATTATCTCCAACTCCTGCACAGATTGAAAGAAATGAGGAAATGCATAGGAAGAGACATGAGTACCTAAGAGGGAGCTAGACAAGTATAGCTCATATCGAGAAAGATGTGTTTATTGCAATAGTGACAGAAATCAATTAAAAAACCTGTAAATTACATTTATACAGCAGGACTACATCTGCCATTACTGGCTTTCCATTATTATGCTCTGCAAAGGTAGAATGTTGATTCTGTATGTCCCCCTCTGTATAGCTGCAGAAGTTACTCATCGTGTTATGTCTTTGTGCACTCAAATGGTTCTGGTGGTTCTGGTTCAATCCCCCTGTCACAAAAATGAAAATCTTGCTGTTCTCATGGGCCAGTTTTAACTGTTATAATAGTTTAACTAATACAGTTGTAAATAAAATAGTTACAATTTTAAAATAAATACATACAGTGGATATAAAAAGCCTACACACCTCTGTTAAAATGCCAGTTTTTTGTGATATAAAAATGAGACCGCAATAAATAATTTCAAAACTTTTCCCACCTTTAATGTGACCTATAACTGTACAATTCAATTGAAAAACAAACAAATCTGTTAGGGGAAAAAATATAAAAAATAAAAAATGTGCAATACGCTGGTTGCATAAGTGTGCACATCATTAAACGAATACTTTGTTGTGTGTACACACCCTTAAACTAATACTTTGTTGAAGCACCTTTTGATTTAATTACAGCATTCAGTATTCTTGGGTACACACCTGCCATCAAGTAAAGAGACTCTGATTAACCCCAAATAAAGTTCAGCTGTCCTAGTAGGATTTTTCTGACATTTATTCAGTTGCCTGCTACAGCAAATGCCATGGTTCACAGAGAGCTTAGAAAGAATCAAAGTGACCTCGCTGTTGCAAGGTATCAGTCAGGAGAAGGGTACAAAAAAATTTCCATAGCATTGGCTATAGCATGGAACACAGTGAAGACAGTCATCAAAACGTGGAGAAAATATGGGGCAACAGTGACTTTGCAAAGAACTGGACATCCCTCAAAAATTGATGAAAAGACACGACAAAAACTGGCTTCCAAGACACCTACAGCAACACTGAAGGAGCTGCAGGAATTTCTGGCAAGTACTGGTTCTGTACTACATGTGACAACAATCTTCCGTATTCTCCATATGTCTGGACAATGGGGTAAGGTTGCAAGATGGAAGCCTTTTCTTACACAGAAATCATCCAGGCCTGGCTAAAATTTGCAAAACAATACATCAAGTCTCCCAAAAGCATGTGGGAAAATGTGTTATGGTCTGATGAGACCAAGGTTGAACTTGTTGGCCACAATTCCAGAATGTACGTTTGGTGCAAAAACACTTTGCATCATCAAAAGAACACCATCCCCATGGTGAAGCATGGTGATGGCAGTATCATGCTTTGGGGTTGCTTTTCTTCAGAAGGAACTGGGGCTATAGTCAAGGTGGAGGGAATTATGAACAGTTCCAAATCAGTCACTTTTGGCCCAAAACCTTCAGGCATCTGCTAGAAAGCTAAAGATGAACAGGAATTACACCTTTCAACACGACAATAACCCCAAGCATACATCTAAATCAACAAAAGAATGGCTTCACCAGAAGAAAATTAAAGTTTTGGAATGGCCCAGCCAGAGCCCAGACCTTAATCCAATAGAAAATCGGTGGGGTGACCTACAGAGGGCTGTGCACAAGAGATGACCTCGCAATCTGACAGATTTGGAGTGCTTTTGCAAGGAATAGTGGGCAAATATTGCTGAGTCAAGATGTGCCATGCTGATAGACTCCTACCCAAGAAGACTGAATGCTGTAATTAAATCAAAAGGTGCTTCAACAAAGTATTAGTTTAAGGGTGTGCAAACTTATGCAACCAGTGTATTGTATGTTTTTTATTTTTTATATTTTTCCCTAACAGATTTGTTTGTTTTTCAATTGAATTGTACAGGTTATAGGTCACATTAAAGGTGGGAAAAGTTTTGAAATTATTTATTGTGGTCTCATGCTATTATATCATAAAAACCTGGCATTTTAAAATGGGTGTGTACACATTTTATATCCACGGTAGGTCCCATGATGAAAATATCATTGTCCTTCACTGTATGTTATGAGCAGGAAAAAATAATTAAGAAAGCAATTTTGTTATTCTGTATGTCTCTTCTCACACCATCTTTGCCCTCATCCTTTCTCTCTCTCTTTCCTTTTCTTAATGTTTCTCCATTTCTGTTACTTTTATAAGATGCAGCACAAAAACTTGGACTAACCACTCTGGCACGGCCTGTCATCCCCCCATATAGCAACAGTAGAGGCAATATAGCTTGCCAGAGTTGCCTTCACACCTCCCGCTTTACCTGCAACACCTATGTCAGGGAGCTCTGACGCAGAGGATGGTGTACTGGTACACAAAAGGAGCACTGCCAGTGCAGGTGACAATTTTTTCACCCATTGGAAGTTGAAAGAGCTTGTGGGGGAGGTATTGGACAGGAAATTTGATGTCTGCAATGACCATATTGAGACCATGCTCCAGTGATTCATTTAGTGGATTCCCTGCTGAGCACTTTCTGCAGTTCCTGAGGCAGGAATCAGTGGTGGCAGCTCCTCTGTTGAGGAGTAATTTCCCACTGTGTTAAAGCTGGTACTGAATACAAATCTGAACACTCAATCCTATCCCCAAACCTACTGATCTTCTTCCCCACTGCTGCTGTGTTATACACCACCCTCTACTACTGTAAGCCCTCTGTTTGTCTGTTTCTTTACCATTCTGTTTCCCCTCCCTTGGTGAGCAAGTCATGTCTGTCTTTCCCTGCTACCTAACATCCCACTCTTAATGAACTCTAACATTCTTAACTTCCTTCCACAGCTTTCCCTTCTGAAAAAAGGGTACATGTCCCACAAAAAAACTATGTTTCACAAAAATCTCTCAGCTTCACACATACCTGAGTAATGTATACAAATGATTTGCTTCAATTTGTTTTTCTAGAAAGTGTGCTATTTTGTCACATCATTCATGATTTCATTATCAATACAGTTATAAAATAATTCATATAACTAGATTATTTACTTACTAAAAGATTTGGGCAAAAAGCCCTTCAGATCATTAGTGCCACAAAAGATTGCTATCCTCAGAGGCTATTGAGGATTGATGGTTGGCTTGTGCTTTCCTTAGCTGAGCAGATAACCTCTCTTTTGGGAAAAAAAAAACTTCAATTTTCTTATTTTTTTTACTGATGTTTTTATTTTGAAGCTAGGAATGTTATGTTTTAATGGGTTGTCTCGAGACTGTAACATAGTTTTAAAAAGAGAACCCATTTCTGTCAGTTTAAAAGTAGTATTATCTCACTGATAAAATATTTTATGTGAAGAAATGTCTCTATTTTAACATTGTGGGCCTGCCATAGTGTTTGAAACTGCTTTTTACTTTGTTTTGTTTCCTGTAAAAAAATAAAAAAATAACTTTTGTGGACTGGTAGTTTTATTGGTATTATTGCTTGTTTTCCCCAAGATAGAGGTATCATTTTCAACCTGGCCATGAAAGAGAGTGTCACTCTCACAATCAGTCCTTCTTCTAGTCACAAACAGAAAAAGTTAAATAGCATTGACACCACAGCAGGCTAGCAATTTGCCACAGCCACAGGTACATGAATATGCTGTGGCCATTTATTGTACCTTAGATCACTCATCCTTTACCCTGGATCCCTCTGGTGTAGCACCCACAGGCACTATGGACCATGGTTAGCCATGTCCTCTGTGGCTGTTGGGGTCTCCTCAGTGGGCAAGAGAATCATTCTTGTCAGTCTTGAGAGAGGGAACAGGGAATGTTTTCCTTGTTGTGTCAGAATGTTGTGCTCATTCCTGGAGAGGCAGCAGCTGCCATTAGTAACATGGCTGATCCCATTTTTTTCTGTCAAAAAGAAACAGAAAACCAAGCATGTATCTACTCCTCTTCAAATTTCTTTGGATACGGGTAGTTTACTGGTACTGGGATAGGATTTGATTCAGGCTATTGTTCCTTCTTGTAGAATAGCTACCAGTAAAAGAAAGAGGAACGGCTCCCTTCCTGAAAAGATTCAGGACTCTGAATCTAAATGGGAAGATGCAGAGATGGATTCAGGGTTTTGTCCGCAGATTCCTGATTCAGATTCAAAGGACAGACCACTTTCTGATTCTCCCTGTGGGGGGGGGGGTCCTCTTTCTCTAAGTCTATTGCTAAAATGTCCCAATGTTTTCAGTGAGAAAACACTGAGGTTTCTCATTCCCTCAAAAAATACAATAAGTTGTTATAGAATGATTTTCCAAAACCTATACCCTTTCCTCCTGTCCTGTCTGCTTTGGAGGATGTGTTTCTTATTGCATACAGTTTTCCTGACAGTTAACCAACTGTCCCTAAAAAGTCAGAGAGCATGTATAATGTTCCTCAGTCTTTTAAATTTGTATACATTATTCCCAAACATAACCCTGCAGCTATAGCCTTAGTTGACTCACCTGCTGCTCAGCACTTAGTTAATTCCAATCCTACTCTTTCTAATAAGAATGGGAAAATTATTGATATGCATGGGAAAAAGTGTATGCTTCTGCAAATTTAAATTTCAGAATTTTAAACTGTCAGGCTCATATGTCAAAGTTTATTCTGAGATTTTGTGAAAGCATGAGGAATGTTTTATCTGCAGTTTCTTCTTGTGAAAAAATCTGCTTTAAATAACATAGTTCCTTCTGTTGCACAGGTCACTACTCATTGTTTGCACTATTTGTATGATTCTGTTAATACTTCTTCCAGGGTTATGGTCACTGGCACAGTTTCAAGGAGGTTTGCTTGGCTGCATTCTCAGAACCTTCCAGATGATGTTGAAAATGAGATTTTAAATTCTCCCTTGTATAGAGATTTAGTGTTTGACCCCTCTGCTGCAGAGGTGATCAAAAAGTGTGATGAAAGGGACAAGCTAATCCAGGGAATCCCAAATAATTTCAGCCCTGCTTTTCAAAATTGTCCAAGGGATTTTCTTTCTCCTCATCCAGTTTTAGCAAAAAAAAAAAAAAAAAATTGAATAAACAGTCTCAATATTATTCAGGTAAACAGATGTTTAAGATGCAGCAAGGAGGTTCCAAAAATAAACCTCAAACCTCACAAAACCAAGAATATTCCAGCATGTCTGAATGACTATTCAAGAGACCTGTGCCCCACTCCCACCCTGGCCATTTTTCATTTCCAAAACGTCTTAATCTTTATTTTTCTCTTTGGCAACAGATTGTTTCACACAGTTGGTTTCTTAAAATCATTCTGCATGGTTAGAGATGGCAGTGGGAGGAAATTCTTTCTATCTGGGTGATCATTCCTCATCCTGAAGATCAGACTATTTTGTTTCCACCTGTTTTTCATCACAAGCTGTCCCAAGGAGTCTTCCTTCCCAGTTGGGGAAAGGGGCTTTATTAAAGGATGTTCCTAGTCCCAAAGAAAGAAAATTCTTAGAGATCAATTCTGCACCTTTCTTTCCTAAACCTTTTGGTGATAGTGCCCAAATTCAAAGTGATGTTACTTCACAACTTGTTGCCTCTTCTTCCTCTTTCAAGTTTCCTGATAACACTTCACTTAAAAGATCATCACATTGCTATTCTTCTAGATGTCAGGTGTTTCTTTTGTGTGTCTGGATCTCATTTTCAGATCTCTGCCTTACCCTTTGAAATATCCACTCCACCAAGAGTGTTCACAAAGTGTCTAGCTCTGGATATAGTACACTGCAGGCTACAAGATATCCACATTTTTTCCATATTTAGATGACTTACTTTTCTTTGCAGTGTCTTTTTCAAAATGTCTGGAATCTCTCTCTCTCTCTCTCTCTCTCTCTCTTTCTTAGGTGAGAGATCTTATGCACAAGCTATGATTCCAGGAGAACATTCAAAAGTCTTTCTTGACTTCCTCCCACAGGATTGATTTCCTGGGAAGACAATTAGACACCTTAGTTCAAACAGCTTTTCTTCCAAAGGAAAATATATATTGTTATTTAGATCTATTTCTAAGGTTTTCCACTCAGACTTTGGCCACTGTGAGGGCCAATTCTCAAGAATTTGGGTTTTGTGGCATCTGTGATTATCATGATACCCCTGCAAGACTTCACATGAAAAAATACAGTGGTATCTGAAATCTCTTTGGTCCCAGCATCAACACCCTTTAGCTTTTCGGATCTCAGTACTGGGGTTTGTCAGAAGAGAAATCACTTGATGGATGCAAAACATATCCTTAAATCAAGGTCTCCACTTCTCCCTCTGTGCTCCAATGCAGTCAGTCACTACAGATGTTTCATACTTTGTAAGGGGGGCAGTTTCAGGAGAGATAAAAGTGCAGGGAGTATGGAACAACAAGTACAGATGCAAGTACATAAATATCAAAGACATGCTTCCTTGATCAAGGCACTCAATTCTTTGAACCATCTTTGGTCCTTGTGACCTAATAAAGTGGTTACAGTCAATACCATAGTGATGTGGTACATCAACAAGCAAGAGGGAACCAGGTTGTACCCCCTTTGGAGACTAACCATGTCAGTCTGGGATATAGTTTCACAATCTCACTCTACAGGCATCCGACAATCTGCCAAAATGAAACTGCATGGCAGACCAACTGAGCAGGTCCAGGTCAGACCCTCACAAATGGAAACTAGATCCAGCATTGTTTAAATATTTGAACCATCTGTGGGTAATTCCTTAGGCTGACCTCTTTGACTCCTCTCTGAACAATCAACTAGCAACATTCTATTTCAGGATTCCATGTAAGAAAGCCTGGAAGACAGATGCCTTTAATTTTCTTTGCACAGGAATGCACCTGTATGCCTTTACACCTTTTCTGCTAATATTTAGGGTACTTCTGAAGATTCAGAAGGAATACCCAAGATAATTGTGGTGACTATATTATGGCCCAGACAACCATGGTTTTCCCTCCATTTGTAAATGGCTAGAGTGATTACCACTTGCTTCCTCACAGAATTGATCTAGTCACACAAGAAGTGGGGTATTTGATACACCCTGACTTCAAACATCTTCAACTGACTGCCTGGATTATAGGGTCTTAATTACTTTTCTGAAGGTGCACAGCAGGTACTAATGGAGGCAAGAAATCCGGATACTAGACATCAAATATTAGCAAATGGAAAAGGTTTTCTAGTTGCTGCCATCAACATAACTAGCACCCATTCAGGGCTAGTTGTTCTCTGGAATTTACAATATCTATGTGACATACTACCCTATCTCCTTTCTTATTCCTCTATCAGGGTTCATTTATCAGCCATTTCAGCATGTCTGCCCTTGGATCCTCCTCTTTCAAGGCAGTCACATGTCCACATTTTCTTGAAAGAGGTTTTGAATAAGAGACCTCCGAGTAAACAGGTGGCCCCTCCATGGGATCTTAATTTTGTGTCACAGGAACTAACACTTGCTTTGAATCAGATAATCTGTCTGACTTGAGATTCTTAACATTGAAAACCATTTTGTTGATTGCTCTGACATCTGAAAGAAGGGTATCTGAGTTGTAAACTCTTAGGTGAGTCAACCCTACTTCATTTTCCACAAGGAGGGGGTTTATTTGAATACCATATCTTTCTTTTATGCCTAAAATGGTATTTCAGTTTACTTTAAGCCAAACTATCCATCTCCACATTTTCTTTTCTGAACTTAAAAATGACAGAGAAAGGATACTCCAAACCTTGGATGTCCACAGACAACTCAGGTACGATCTTAACAGAACTAAATCTTTCAGATCATTGGATCAATTGCTCATTTCTTGTGAAGGTAAGCAGAAGGGACAACCAGTGTCAAAACAGACTATTTCCAAATGGTTGTCTATGGCTATTACCTTCTGTTATACTCACCATGAGAAATATATTCCAGGCAGGGTCAGAACCTGTAGTACTGAGTCAAGCCAACCCAATTTAACTTTATTACCTCTGTTGATTTATGAGATTTCTAACATATACCATCATCATCATCATAAACAGGAGGTGGTAAGATTTCAGTGGGTAATACAGATGCTGGCATGGATTTAGGGATTTCCAGAATAAGATCAGGAGTTGGCTGGGATTAGTTTGGGGAATCAGAATTATGACTACTGGATGGAAATGTTTACACTGGAGATAGAAGTTGAAAATCTTTTACTTCACTGTTTGAAATTTATATTTGAAGTTATGATTAATACTTTCATGCAAAGAAGTACACAAACATAAAATTACTGTAGAAAACATTGCAAATTTCTATACAGTCTATTTCATAACACACTTTACATTAAATAAACTTTTAAGTTGATGCATTTTTTGAAAACACACATTATTCTGAACGCAGACAATGATAAGTGTAATTATTTCTGTTAGATTCAGGAACACGTTATGTACATACTTCTTGGCAACTGAAATAAACCTACCTCAAACAGAAAGAAAGCTGAAGACATTAGTGAATGAACAATTAAGTGGGTAAGAAAGTGATTGATTAACCAGTAACAGAGTAGATGGTAGAGATGATGTTTTGGCATTAGGGTTGCCAGCTTTCTTTGTGGCTAAAACAGGACTAAGGTCACACCCCTCGCATCACCCATAACTTCACCCATTCCCACCCCTCTCCCATCCATGCTCCACCCATTTTGTGACACCACCATGACATCAGCTGATGGGAACACCCTCTTTTTCTATTCCAGATGCCTGCTTTCAGCCAATTTACTATGCTTTTCTGTAAAAAAGCATAGTAAATCAGACAATTTAACAAACACTGATAGTCTGTTTCCTTTTGTGAAACAGAATACTGGAGTTTGTACAGTGTTTTCCTGACTACCAAAGAACTGATATGATTTGCGGATAGTCCGGAAAAAAAAACGGATAGGTGGCAATAGGGATGATTTCCAATTTCCCACCTATTGGTTAAAGTTATGCTTAAATAGGGCTAAGGATGGACTCTGCTTCACATGGATGGGAAGCTTGTTCCAGTGCATGGGGACCCTCTGAGACACATTTGTGTCTCATCAACATGGCCTATTTATGTCACAAGCAAAATCTGAATCCTTGGATCTAATGGTTCTGATACTGTTTGTTTTGTGGATATCCAAAAGGTTCATCAGTGCTAGATCCAAGGATACTTTGTATGCCAGACATAGATCATCTCTCAGTAACCTGTAGGAGACCCGGTGTAGTGATAGGGCTTTAAGGTGATCTGTATAAGACAATGGTTGAGACACTGGATTCTTCTAATAAAGAAGCTTTAAATAGCGAAGGCGAACAGACCACATCAAAGACAGCTTTCCAGAAGCAAAACGGACTTCAGAACTACGACTGCTAAGCAAAACCTAGCAGTTACTAAACAACAAGTAGCTGTATTACCAACAAAAAGGGCAGATTGAGGTTATTCTCAAGAAATGCAACCTCAGCTGTTTATTCTTTGCAAGGAGCAGCAGAGCATAGGGTTGCATGACCTTTTGCATAAGCTGTTCAGTTTTAACTGCATTTAACTTAGTGTGCACTGAGTTACTGCTTTTCACAAAATTTTATTCAATGGCTGTAATAGTATATTCTTCCTTATGTTTTACTTGCCTATTTATTTTGAGAGTTTGCTTTGCTTCTCACTTAAATGTCCCATGTAGCAAACAATTTAAAATAAAAAGCAGTAATGCATGTATAGTAAACAAAAGCACCATTTTAAATTATCCAGAAAGCAGAAAGGTGAGTAGAGCATCAAATATTAAAAATGATAAATACAACAAAGTCAAATATGTGTTGTTTAACCTGCAGGTCCTGCATACACTTCCTGTTCAACATTTCCTGTTGCAAGTTAATTACTGTATTTGGGTCATCTGATTTGACACTTCAAAAAAATTACCAAAAAGGGAACAGCAATTCAAGCATCAGGGTGGCAAAAGTGCAGTGTATGTTTTTATTTTGTTAATTCTCTTACTTTCTTTCATAGTATTTTCCTTACAGCTATGTGTCCTGATTAAATTGCAAACTTGGAAAAGCTCCAAAATAAACTGTAGTGAGTGCAGCAATAGCCTGAAATGTCGATCAGGTCATCAGGAAAATGCCCATGTCACTCTAAATGCAATCAAGGTTAAACTTCAAACATCAACCATTGAGAACTAGCTGTTGTTCATCTTGTTTTTTACCACATTTCAACAGCTGACAAGGAAGAAGGCTAACATTCCCAAGTAAGCACACAAGACAATACTCCCACTCCCTGGTGAACACTCCAACCACAGTGTGTATAGCATAAATCATTATTTGAAACCATTAGTCCTTAAAAATCGTAAATATCAACACAGTACAAGCAACTACATGAAGGGAAACTTGAAAGTTGCTACTTAAAAAAAATCTAACTGTAATGCTTAATAGCGAAGATCACTTACTTTATATATCTTCGGGATTTGGACAAAAAGTGAATGAAAGTAAAAGTACTAATGTCAATCAATACATGTCAGTGTTACCTTTAATGTCAATCAATACATGTCAGTGTTACCTTTAATGTCAATCAATACATGTCAGTGATACCTTTAATGTCAATCAATACATGTCAGTGTTACCTTTGTATCCACATCTGCCAGTGAATCTCTTCTAAACTTGTCAAACAATCCCGGCTCTTCAAATGGTTCACTATCATGGCGACCAATGTAGGCTCTCCGGCTCCGGATGGTAATCCAGCCATTGCTGTCTTTCTTACAATGTAACAAATGTACATAAGAAGGTTCAAAACTACACCAGCCGACCAGTGACCATAACATCCTACAGTGTTTAGTTACAATACTGCAATGTGAGCCCTAACCAGAAATGGAAGACGGGGAACTGAATTAGGAATGGGCGAGAACAAGAAGTTTAGAGAAAAGAAATGCTACTGAATTCCTTAATGTTACATAGAAGTATAGCACACCCCCTACTGCTCCAATCCAGCACCAGTGATATGATTCTGCATACAAAGCAATCTTAGTCACAAAATACAGAGATATAGAGGTTTCTGAAGCATTTCTCCCGCACCATAGTACTCTACCTGACTCACCAGGCTGTATAGTCAAAAAGCACACAGGCAATTAGGAGGGAGAGAGAGAGATAGAGTAAAGATGGTGCGGGAGAAATGCTTGAGAGACCGTGGCAGTGGCACAAAACCTGGACTTCACATGTCTGGTTTTGAAGGAAATTTGTAACTGGACAATTTGTAGGAAAACTAGACAGTCCGGTCAAAAAACGGACAGCTGACAACCCTATTTGGCATTGATGTGGAAGGCAGTGGCACACTTGTACATACACAAATCTACAGACTCTCTCTCACACATACACACACATGCACAGGTGCACACATGCTCACACGTACTAGTGCACACTCACACTCATGCATGCCCTCCTTACCCACCACATAAGCACATAGACAGACAAACATGCACACACACACACACACACACACACACACACACACACACACACACACACACACACACACACACATACACACACACACACACACACACACACACTACAGTTTTAGTAGAAAGTGGACTGGATGTAGATATTTAACTTAAATGTAACATTGCTTTACAATTTAAAATGTTTAAAGTTATCTGTAAGTGTATACTACATATCAATGCAATTGATTAGCACATCAATGTACAAAGCTCCTAATTCATTTCTGTGGCTGACAAGAAAATGCCTCAAGAGCAGTGCTGAAATCCATAATGTTAAGAAAAAAGAATCTCACTTTATATTCAACAAGTACTTTTGTAGTTCCCCATCAATTATTTATTTCCAAAGTAAGATACATGAAAGCAAATCATACTTTTTCAGCTCAATCTATCCAGTTCCATATTCCCTAGCATGCATATGGTATTGTTTCATGTAATTAATTACATTTAGTCTCTTTCCAATAGATATGGGTATGGATATATATAATAAAAGGAAAGGACTTCAACTTTTGACTATGCACTAAACAAGTGCGCAAGAATAAAGATCAAATTCATTTGAAATGATTATCAATATTTTATTGTAGGAAAGGAAAACCTATGAAATATTTATAGCACGCAAACTGAATTATATTGGAATATTGGGCATTCAGTTTTTAATTTAGCAGATGCAATTGTTGGGTTTTTAAATGTCACATTGCTAGAACTAATCTAAAACATAAAAGCAAATCAAGGCATTTTTATTTCTAGGCATTCAGAGAACTCACGCCTAAAATTGTACTCATTTGTCAAGGGAATGTGAACAGCATGTCTAGGCAAATGGACTGCTGTGTTCATTTGGAAAAAAGGTCATTTCTTTCTGTTTTAGACAGTATTTTTTGAACACGAGCCAATGGAATGCAACCTTGTTGCTTTGCGTTTTATGACAGTCCCTATATGTATTTCCATTCTGCTACCACTGTTTATATAATATTTATTTCTCCATCAATTATACTGACTTAGCAAAGGGACCTGAGTTTTAGTGACAGTAGCAAATGTTAATCCATGCAGCCATCATGTTAGGGATAATGTGAGGTACTATTATTCTGCAAACTTTTCTCATGTCCCTTTAGTCTGTGGTATTGCATGTGCCATTAGGATTGTAAGCACATGATGTGACTTATGAATTTGGCAGTTGAAGGAGCTACACAGTTTGACATTTCAGATGAAATTATGAATGGGGAAACAGAAAAGCAATAACCCAACTCCATACACAAAAAGAAAACGTGCTAGTGTAATTGCACACACACATATAGGTGTGTGCATGTGTGCATACACCACACGCACACGAACATGTAAACAACACGCACACATATACACGTAAAAATGAGGAAATAAATGTACATTTTCTTTATCTGTACTAAGACTGAACAAAGTGATTTATATAATTAATATTTTATAGGCTTATATGTGCATGGTTACATCGTATGGAAAAGTACACCATGCAATGGTGCATTAATCCTGTGATCTCTTTTTATCACTGCAGTCAATCAAAAAAACCTGTGCAAACAGGACACACACACACACGCACACATGCACACATGCACACACGCACACACACACACACACACACACACACACACACACACACACACACACACACACACACACACACACACACACACACACACACACACACACTCACTCACTTTTACACATGATCAGAAAGAATACTAAAGAAAAAAAGCCTGGTGTCTAGTCTGTAATAAATGGACACTTTAAAATTAGTGAAAATGTAGCACTAAGCGCATGATCAAAAGAGACAGTACAACTATTTAGTAAAGGTGTTTGGGAAAAAAGAAAAAGCAGCAAGTCAAAAGAACAACGGGGAATAAAAGATGGCTGTATAACCTTGCTCCTCCCATCTACCCAGACATCAAAAGCAAATTTCTTGGCAGGTTAGATACCCTGTTCTTTTCTTTGATACAGCAGATAGAAGGTGGCATCCAGACAAATCCAACCCCTCCAGTGGCAAGCCATAGTTAGAAATCATTTCAGACTCCTCTGACCCTGCCGATGAGCAAGACTTAGCTATGCTGTATAGAAGCACAGCAGATGGTTGATCCCTCACATTGTGCCTTTTTTCTCTTTATTCTGATTACCTGTATATATTGTTGTATTATACATTGTGATCTTATACTTCAGTGGACTATTTAGTCTGTGATAGGGGAAATAATGGAGAGTGAGAAATGTACAGCTCTGGATTGCTGCAGATGTTGCCTAATCTTTTAATGATGCATGCTTTTTTCATGCCAACTTCGAGTAGTCATTATTAACTCTCTCTTTTCTTCCCCTGTAACAACTTCATAGAGTTATGTGACATGGAATAAGATCAAGGTACTTTACTAATGGTAGGTAAATAATGTCATACACTTTTGAACATCCTGTAGCCTGATGCATCTACCTTATCTCCTGCTGCAAGTCATTTCTAAGTCTATTCTTTTGGTGATGGTGATGGTTCCTCCACTTCCATCTCTTCATAGCTTTTCTCTGTTCTGTACCTGTCTCTTTGGAGGTGCTAGGAGAGTAATATAATGTTATCCCCTCTGTTGTTTCTCTAGTTAGCTGGAATGCAAGTGAAGGCAGACTCGCATAATGGGTCTTGATGTTTTCTTCCATAAGGCTACAGTGAGGTAAATGAGAGTACAGTTTCTTTTTCATTGTTTTTCTTTTTAAATATGTGGGATTTGTGTGAATGATAGCTAGGCCAATGGGGGTTCCCATTAGATGAACAAACAATCAAAATGTCGAGTACAACATGCTTGACACATTTGATCAATCGTTCATCTAATCAAACACTAAAAAAGACGAAAACCGGAGTTCCAAAAAGTTTTAGCTGGCCATGGTAGTGAGTGTAGCTTGTGACGTAAGGACGCTACACTGTCTGGAATAGCTAGGTAAGTGTATTCCTTACTTGTGTGTGTATGTTCAAATGACTAGGAAATTGCCCTTTCCCCAATGTAGAGCGATCTCGGAGTTGGTATATATAGTTATGGGGGGTGTCGGGGGTGAAGCCCCCCATTTTCTTTTAAAAGCAGGACAGTGTGTTTAGGTTTGAAAGTTGTTGAATGATGTGAGCATGTATGGGTTTATATGTATTAGTTGTATGTGTGTGTGTTGCATGTTAGTGTATTGAAGGTGTGGGACAAAAGAAACTTTTTGGAACTCCGGTTTTCATTATTTTAAGAGTTCGATTAGATAAACGCTCGATCAAAGTGTGTCGAGCATGTTGTTTTCGACATTTTGATCATTCATTCATCTAATATAGACCCACCAATGGTGCATAGGGCTGCTGATTAATATGCTCAAGCTAATATTTAATCAATGCTAAAGTGCAGGAGGTTTTTGCTTGTTCTTTTTGTCCACATTTTTTTCTTATTACAACTAACTATCAGAGGGGTCCTCTATACCTAAAGATATACCAGGGAATCTTGAAGTAGGTCTAGCTTTTGCCTGGGATGGGTAACAACAGAGTCTGTCCCACTTTCTCATGGCTACCAGTGACTTTATTAACTTAGGCATATGTGTTCTGTGCATCCAAGGTTCTTACTACCACATAAAAACTCTGGATTGTATCGTTGGGTGGGTATTCAGCAGATAAGGCAATTTGTAAGCAATACAACATCTTCATGGCTACCCATAAGGAGCCTTCAGCTGGCTTTCAAATTTGTATCATGAAATGTGGGAGGGAGTTCTCCTTCCATATGATGTGCCTAAATACAGCAAAGGATCAAAAAGTTAAATGCCCAGGTAGTTTATTTACAGCAAACTAAGCACAGAGTGAGGGAGAGTCATCAGTTTATATCTAAAAACTTCCCTTTATTCCATTCTGACCATAAGCCAGGAGGGGGAAAGAGGGGGGTATTGTTATTTTTCCACAAATTGAAAAAAAAAACAAATTTAAAACCATCAAGAAGGCACCAAAGATAAACCTAATAGCAAATAAAAGTGCCAACAATTCAGAAATAGCCACTCAAGATGGTATAAGTTAAGCACTTTCATCCATTTAATATACAAACTTCATCAGAACAAGATGACAAAACAAGTATAGGAAATTTATATAAAAACAGTATGTATTTGCCCATTGAAATTGGACTATAAATTAAGAAAATGAGCAATTAAGTATTAAAATCACAACAGTTAGTAAAATAAAGAAATGGAAAAATTAAAAAGGTAGTTACACCAGCCTGTTCTTTAAAAAAACATGTAATATTAAAGAGCTCATTTAAACCTGGTTTTTGGTAATCTCTTAAAGCAACTTGCCATTTCAGCTCTTTAATTTCTAAAACACTATTAAAGTTATCAATAAAACATTTAGTATGTACACTATCCAGTACGAAAAAGCTAAAGTTTCTAAAATTATCATATTCACTGGCATGTTTAGCCAGTGCATTCATAAAATCACCCTTTTTGATATCCTGATGTTCATAAATTCTTTTATAAAGTGCTCTAACAATTTTTCCAGTGTATTAACTTTCACAGTTTGGACAGTTTGCTTAATAGACCACTCCATTGCTTTTACAACTAAATCTCTGTTTTCTAACAGTTATTTTTTGTAAATGTTTAAAGTGGATACTCTGTATATAATTAATGAATCTACACTGTAGTCATGACAGGGATAACTGGACCACAAACACCCAAAGAAGTATAATGACCCCAAATATAAGTTAAGATTTTATGCTGGACATTTTTATGTAAATACATTGCAGATAATCATGCACCATTCCTGCTAATTCACTGTTTCCCAAAATAATTTTCCATTTGTCATATATAATTCTCTTGATGTCACTGGAGTCAGCAGAACTGGGAACAGGAAATCCATCATTAGTGTTCCTTGTTTTTTTTTTTTTCTTTTGAAACAAATCCACTAAATAAAATAGGGGGAATTTAGTAATTCTACTACTAATAACTTAATTCTTGATATCTTCGAACTTAGCTGCAAGGTATTCCCTGCCAACAAACATTTTAACCAAACAACTGACTTCTCTAATAAAATGTTCATCTGAGCTGATTAATCTGCTTAAATGAATAACTTGTTCCCTAATGTTGTTGATTTTTATAAATTTCGGGTGTATGCATTTATAATGTAGGTAATTATTAGAATTTTTTCCCGATAGATGGTACTAAAAAAAATTTGGATTCAATATCCCTAGAAATACTTAAATCAAAGACATTGATAGTAATACCAATGTCACTAAGATTAACGATAAGGCCCTCTAAACTAAGATTAATTTCCTTCAAAAAAGTTTAAAAATCATTTTTACTGTCTGTCCAGATGAAAAACAAATTGTCATTATATCGTGTGTAAAAGGAGACATATTTGAAATGTTAACATTTTGACAGAACAGTCACCTATCACCAGCAAAGAATTAATATAGCAAAAGTGGGGGCCATTTTGGCCCCCATTGCTATCCCACATTTTTTGCTGGTAAATCTGTTAAATCTTCTCATCAATAAGAAAATAATCATTAGTTAACACCAATTCCAACAATAAACAAATTGTGTTAATTTTGATGGGACAAAAATCAGTAAAGCAATTGAAGAAGTTCTTAATTAATTCAATCCATAGCTCTTGTTTAATAGAGGTATATAAAGAAGCTATATCTACAGTAAAGAGAAACTTTCCCATCCTTAAAAAAGTGTAGTTATTTAATAAATTCAAAAAGACCAAAGAGTCTTTAAGAAAATAATCTGTCTTTCAAGTGAGTGGATTTAATAAACTTTTGAGAAAAAAAGGCTAAATTAACCATCTTGCTGTGTTTATCTGACACAAGCAATCTGAAGGATCTTAGGAATTCCAAACAAGGTATCCAATTGAGGTTCCTCAACTGTCAGAAATCCAAAAATGGCTAAATTGATGTAACATTGGTTAAGAAGATTTAACAACACATTGTCAATCTTTTGATAACACATTCTGACAAAGTCTTTACTAACTAAAGCATAGTATTTATTATCACTAAATAAATAAAACATAACATTTTATAAGTACTGTAATCCATAATTACCAGGCCATTACCCTTATCAGCCTTCATAAATTGAACTTCTTTACAATTCCTTAAATAGATTCACGTTTAATTTTCCTTTTGACTTAAATTATAATATTTGTTTTCAGATTTGTTTGTACTTAATAAAAAAAAAATCCTGCTCACAAAGTTTCTAAAAAACATTGAGGGTGGGTGATAATCTAGGATTAACATTACTGAGCTTTCTAATAATATTAATATTATTAGGCTGAAAATTGTTTATACCAGCTAGAATACATTTCAAATTTAATTTTCTAACATAGAGCTTAAGATCTAAAACTAAATCAATAACACTGGCTGTCCTAAATGGGATAAATGAAAAAAAAACTTTTTTTCTGAAACACATATTTTATCTGTCATTAAACTTAGATTACACAATTGACACACAGGAACTACCTTTTGCATCCCCTTCCCCTTTTCCAGGAACCACTGGTTTTGCTCCACCTCTAGGTTTGAATTGTTTTCATTGTCGTTGAATGTGAGTGGAAAGGAGAAGCCAAACCAAATTGTTTACCACCTGTATCACTCTGATTAGCAATAGGGGTAAAGTTAGAATCAACTAAACCCCTTTCCCCTTTGTTACACTAACCATTATCATGAGTGATAGGTGGAAAATCATGAATATCGGCAATATTAAAAGGCACAGCAGGAGCAGCAATATTCACAGTTTTTTGACAGGTAGTGGCCACAGTTTCTTTAAGAAGACAACTTTGTTTATTTGAATAAGCTAATGAGTCTCTTTCTAATTGCTTCAACTTTCTATTAACCAAAGTGGTGATATGTCTTTTAATCTGGCCTCAAGACTGCCATATAAAGATTTGAAAGACATGAAGTTTTTGTCATTTAAGATTAAGCTGTTAAGTTCCAAGACTTGTACTCTCAGAACTTCAGCTCTGTTTTCATTAAATTTGATCAATAATTTCAAGGCTTCAATGCCCGCATTATATATATTATAAGTTACTAAATCATTGTAAATCCAGTCCCCCGTAGAAATGCCATTTGGGAACTGTAACATCTGAGTCCAAAAGGAACTTAAGTTCCATACAGCTGCATAAATAAAATACTTCATATTCCAAAGCTCTAAGTTTGAACATATTTTTCTCAAGTTCAATGATGTTAGACTTACAGTTAGTGCTCATTCCATGATTAGAAATAGAAGTATTTTCCAGATTGTGAACTGTTTCAACCCTTCCATATGTATTGATTAGTGGACCATTGATGAACTCATCCATTTGACTATTGATTCCACTAGCTACAAGTATAGAATCACTTTCCAAAAAGGAAAGGTTGTCTCCATTAGCAACATCACCACCTCCAGAAGCACCTAGTACTCTAGCAATTCCATTAGTAGAATCATACATGACATTATATGACATTACATGACCCATACATGAAACCAATTTGCCTCACAGATCAACTAACAGTCTCAAGTAATGGACTACATGCTGCTCATGTAAATATTGTATATATGTATATATATATATATATATATATATATATATATATATATATATATATATATTGAATTCATGTTTTTTGTTTACCTATCTTCTGCATTTGCATTTTGTATAGGTTGTTACTGATTTTGTTAATGACATGTATTTTGTGATTAAAACCCAATAGCATTAAGTTAAAAAGAGAATAATAAGCAATAAAGATTCAACAATAACAATTATTTGTTAGTTATAAATACTGACATACTCTAGTAATTTAACAGGAGCAAAATGAAGAGGTAACAAGGAAGTATGTTAATGAATATGGAGAAGAATAGGGGACAAGAATGGATTCTTGTGGTACACCTTTGATAATGGGGAAGATTCTAATTGGGAGGATACTATTTTAACACTGAAGTGTCTGTCAGTGAGGAGTTTTTTAGAACAGATACCATCTAGACTGATATCAATTTCAATTAGTTTGTTTTGGAGAAGGTAATGTCAATGAGGTCAAATGCCACAGACAAGTCTAAAAATAGGGGACTTGTAATGAGCCCTCTATCAGAGTTTACCAAGATGTGTTTAGTTAGGGACCAACATGATGTTATGGCACTTCATACAGGCCATCTAAACTGGGTGTTGCAACATTGCCAAGACATATGTTTAAGGTTTGACATCCCATTTCTATATCTCATCCTCTCTCCTGCCTCTCCTATGCAGTTAGACTGGCATTAGACATCATTTATGTAAAATGCAGATTTGTTGATCCCATAATAGTGCACTTTTACTCAGACTACAAGTTCTCTCATACACTTCTCATTTCTTATCATCCATCATCTCCTTTTCCTTTGTACTCAGCTGAGTTTTCATCTTTCTGTGAATGGATTACATTTTGACAAATATCTTGATATATATATAAGACTCTTCATTGTTCTTATCATACACCATTTATTCACAGACATCTGAGTTCTTTCCTCTCTGGTCTTTTCTGTACAGCAACCACAGATTCACACATTTTACTTTTATTTCCATCTTTTCTTTGGATGTTGCCAAAGTCCTTGATGTTGTTCTTTTCCCTAATTTAGATCAACTCTTTTCATTAGTATATGCTAAAAAAATTCCTATCAGTTCTGATTGTATGCCTCCCTCCTCAATGATTTTTTTAAGTTTTTATTAGATTTTTAACTAAACAAATTGATCATGACATTAATTGTATTTAGAAATGTGTGAGTATAAAAAAGAACAGTATGAGCAAGAACAAACAAGAACAACTACAGATGTCTACTAAAAATGAATAATCTAAAAAATTCCTATACATTACAATTGATATAAGTATATCTATTTTTATCAAGCAGTTCCTTGAAATTTGTCCACATATTATAGTAGGAGGTAATTCTAGTAGATCCTAATGTAATGCTGATAATTTCTAGATGACATACTTCAGTTGCAATATTTGTAAATTATTTGAAAGAGGGTATAGCTTTGTTCTTTCAATTCTTGGTTATACATTTCCTTGCAATTGATAAAATAGACCATAAAAGAGGGTATGTTATTCTTTTAAGACAAACATGATTAGCAGTATTAAAAAGAATTAATGACTTAGATACAACAATATTGGTCCCAAATAAAGCATGTAAAAAAGAAAATGTAAGTACAACACAATTAAAGAGCATGTATTGCTAATCTGCTTTAAGCTCCTGTTTACATCTCCAAAAAAGTTGTATATTTTTTAAATATTAATTCAATTTTATGAGGTGCGAAGAAAGACCTATGCAAGCATTTCCAAGTAAAAAAAGTTTCCATGTAAGAGAAGTTGTATGTGTAGAAAATATTAAAAAAATGATTTTTATCATCTTCATCTAGAGGTCTGTTATTAATGTGAGTAAAATAGTTACAATAATTGTCATAGAAACATTTTGCTTCTTTCCTCACCTCTCTATATAATTTGGATAAGAGACACTCTCCCATTTTTTTGTGGTATTAATAATATTAAAAATTCAATTAATTTTGGATAATATCTCTTACCCTTGGTTGTGTTACCTTAATGTACCTTCTACATATTGACTGAAAGATTATACATCCAACCACATATGTTTACTCAAATCACATTTACTTATGATATAATCAACATAATGCAGTTTTTCATTATTCATTAATTGAAACCAATATATCAGATTTTTTTTCTATAGATGTAATCATTGTGTCTAACTTTGAACTAAAAATATTATTTTGATTGTATGCTGTAGGGAAAAGAAGAAAATCCATGGCTTATATGATGGATTTGTATAAGTTAAGTTTCTAAAGGTATTTCATATAGTAGAAGTAAAATAAAAGTCAGTTGTCTAGTGATTCCTTTCTGAAAAGTAATTTTTTTAGCAACCAATGTAAACTATTGCGTAGTATAAGATTATTATTAGAGTTTATATTATGTTTAAATTTTATGAAAAGGCTTCCTAGGAACTCTTTCTATCTACCTGTGTAAATATTATTTATCCAAAAAGATATTGTTTTTTTTATAATTGATGATAAAGACATGCATCTGGAGTGTATCTCTCAGGGCCTCCACTAAAAATTGGCTTGTACCAAGTCAGTCTTTCCCGGTAAATAAATATTAAATAAATAAATATAATTCTAGAGCTGGTAGTCCAATCCCTTCTGCTGTCCAGTCTCCTATATGATGATTTAAGGCAATTTCGGGTTTGTTGGGGAGTCAAAGAAATTTTAAAATTAATTTATTCAGTTCTTTGATACAGGTTTTAGATGGAGGTAAAGATAATGATTGACTAAAATATAAGATTTTTGGTAAAATAATAATTTTGATTTTAAATACTCTCTCTTACATTGTGAAGAAAAAAAATGTTCCATTTAATTATTAGATTCTTTATACATGTTATGCTGTTAATATAATTGCAAGTTATTATATTATTAATGTTATCTGTTATAATTATCCCTAATAGTTCATTTTCTCTCTTCGACAATGTATTTAGTAAATCTATCATTTATCCTATCAATATTAGCATTTATGGGTATATTTTTGTTTTATTACTATTAAAGGAGAGACCAAATTTTTTGCAATACATCCATTGCATTAAAAGCAGCAGAAAGGGAACTATCACTGTCACTCAATGTCAGAAGTATGTCATCAGAAAATGATTGGATTTTAGAAACCAAATTTACAATTACGTTAACGCCTGTTATGTCTAAATTTGACTTAATAAAATTAGCAAAAGGTCCCATAATTAGAGCGAAAAGCATAAGGGAAAGAGGACATCCTTTCTTAGTTTCCTTCAAAATTTGCATTGAATCAGAAGTAAAAGCACCTATTTTAGCATATGCAAAACAATTATCATAAAGAAGATTTATAAGATGTGTAAAACAACTTGAAAAATTGCATTCCTCTAGGACTAACAAAACATATTTCCAATTCACAGAGCCAAACGCACTATTAATGTATAGACTCAATAATGTTAGAGCCTCTTTTGTTTTTGTTTGCATAGTCTATTATTGTGATTACTTTTTGATATTGTCAAATGTATTTCTATTTAGAATAAAACAGGTTTGATCCTTATTAATCATGGAAAGTAGAATATAGTTTAACCTATTAGCATGAATTGCCATGAATAATTTATAGTCTACATTTATAAGTAACATTGGTCTGTACATAGACCATTTGGTTGAATCTTTTTTTAGTTTTTAAAGGTGAGGAGATGAATATATTTTCAGGAAGGAGGAACTTTTGTTAAGTCTTTAACTATAAAAAAAACGTTGTGCAATATGTTTAAAGCTTTTTAGGTAGTAACTTGTAGAGTTCTGGTATAATTCCATCAATTTGTTAATTTGAGTTTGAATTTCAGACATTGAGACAGGCTTACCAATTAATTTCACTTAGTGATAAGATAATTTATTTATTTTTATTTTTTTTAGTAAAAAATTTGATTATCCCTTCTGAGTCTGTTATTACATTATATTGATTGATTTTATTGTAATAATTTCTAAACTCTTTTCTTTCACAATCATATGATATCCTAAGGTCTGCCCTGGAAAATTGGTCAGCCACCATCATCTTGGATGGTTACAATAGTTTATTAATGCAATTTTCATACTATTCTTTGCCAAAACCGTGTAATTAATCAGCTTTTAAATTTAACTGAATTCTGAGTGTTCAATATCTATAGGTAAATTCCTAGGCAAGTACGATATATATATATATAGAATACTATCATTACTTTAATTATATTTGTTTTCCTGTTTAATGAATGTAGTCTGTCTATGACATTTGGAAAATTTGATTCCAGCATTCCTGTTAGATTCTGGATATTTCACTTTATGGAGCTGTCTAAAGTATTAGTAACCATTAGATTATAATAATTTGCTTCTAGCATCTCCTTAACTGCATTATTATTCCCTATCCCTACCCTCAACCTAACTACCAAAATTTATGTTTCATTATATCGCAGTGAAGGTATCTCCACAAATGTGCATCAGTTATAAAACTGGTTCACAGACTGAATCTATTTTTCTGCTCTAAAAATGCAGTCATCCACATATATTAAAATACACCTACCCTTTTCCCTCCCTCTACATTCTTGTTCCTTTTCCTTTTGATCTTATTGCATACTCATCCCTTATTAGTGTGCATGCCTTTGGGGACTGAGAGCACCCCTGCCTCATACCCGTTTCTTTACGGTGTCAGCTAATTTCCCATTAGGATAATAGGATCATCGGAGGTTATTAGGTTATTGATCCAGAGGTCATTTCAAGCCTAGACATTTCATCCAAATGTAATACCATAGATATTCTAGTCAATACCAAGGATTGTGTTAATGAATGACTGCCCATGTCCAAGAGGGTTATGAGTGCTATCCCTGGTAAGGATTTATGGTGCCCCATCCATTCATCCAGATTCCTTTTGAACAGAATCATAGAAGTGTTTTGCTTCACATGAATTGGCAGCCTATTCCAAAGACATGGCATTTGATAGGAGACAAATCTGTCCCTCCAGCACATTCTATTCAAATTGCAGACAGTATTTAGGTTCCTGGAATGGGTAGTTGTAGTCAACTTTGATTTATAGATGTGCAGCAAATTCATTAGGTTTGGGTAAGAGATTGTCATGTAAGCCAGGCATAAGTCTCCCCTAAGATATCTATACGATACTGAGTACAGTGACAGGGACTTTAGTCGGTCTGTGTAAGATACGTGCTGGAGTCTCTTGATCTTCTTAGTTAGAAAACTCTGAGGTCTCTTCAACTGCTGCAGGTGCTTTGTATGGTACATACCAAAAGGGAAATTATACTCAATTATGGGCCTGATAAGTAATGAGTATAGAGGGGTTATAACCTCCTTTGCTCTAGAGGTGATGTCTTTGCTAATCAAGTGTACTACACAGAAAGCCTTCCTTACTACAGTAGAGATATAGCGGTCAAAGTTACGGTTGTAGTCACCATGTGATCCCAAATCTCTTACCACTTCATAGCTATATAGGGTATTGTTATTAATTTGATAGTGGGAAGGGACATTGTTTTTACCAAAGGGAATGATGATGCATTTCTTTGCATTCAGTTTGAAACCATGATTAAGACACTAGTCGTTGACCTGCATTATACCCTCCTGAGGTATACTGACATAATTTGGGGATTCAGTAATTGCACCCAGTTTGCAGTCATCCTCAAACTTGGTCAGCCACAGCCCCTTAGTTTTGGCCTGAACTTCTGAGAAGTGTATAACAAACATTAGGGGGCCTAGCACTAACTTTTGTGGCACCCCGGTGGTGATAGTTCTGCTGGTTGATGTGGAGTCATCCACTTTAATAGTGTGTGACTGGATTAAAACCCATCTTACAACAAAGGGCTTTACTTTCAGTTTGCTAAGTTTATCAGTAATGTCTGAGTGTGGGATTGTGTCGAAGATCTTTGCCAAGATGAGATATGCTGTGTGCACAGATTTGCCCTCCTAATGGCCCTAGTCACATTTTCAAAGAAATCCACAAGGTTTAACAGGCAGGGTCTGCCCTTGACAAAGCCATGTTGGGTTGGATCTAGGGTTTGGAGGTTGCCTATATCTTTATTTATGAGGTCCATGATGATACATTCCATGACTTTGCAGTTGAGGCTGGTCAGACTTATGGGTCTATAATTCCCCTTTGTGGAGGGGAATAACTGTTGTTGTTCTCCATTCTGCAGGAACAAAGCAAGTGGTTAGGCAGTGATTGAATAGGGTACATAATGGTGATGTTAGTTCATGTTTTAGTTTGTTTAGAAGACAGCCTGGGATGCTGTCAGGTCCCATAGAGGCTGTATTTTTTTGCCTTGAACAAGGCTTTAATGACCTGCTCTTTGGATGTGTAGTGGGGGTGGGAAGTTAGGATCAAGGTTTGTGATACATCTGGAGGGGATAATGGAATGAAATTTTCACCAAATCTGTCCACAAGCAGGTTTTCTATCTCCGCGGGATCAGTGTGTGTGATACCGTTAGTCACTAGTTTGGCACATGCTTGAGTTCTACCTTTTAAGCTATGTACATAGCTGTAAAAGGCCTTATGATTATCCTCGGTTGGGATTGCTAAGTTTTTCTCAAATTTACCTTTAGAGGATTTGACATGTTATCTTATTTGCCTGTTGAGGCTGAGGACAGGAGGGTGCTTTTCCATTATTGGTACCTCACCTTAGTTTTCTTAGACAGCAACTTTTTGGATTTGTTGTAAAGTTCATTGATGCTGGATGTCCACCACAGTGTTTTTTTTTTTTTACTTGGAGCTCTGGCTTTGATTCTTTTTGGAACAGCTGAGTTTATACACTTATAGAACTGATTGTACAGGGCTTCAGTGTAAGCTTTGGTGTAGTTACCACTTCCAGCTGGGGGTGAGGCTTGGAATTCATTTATATCTTCCCCTAGGAGGGTATATGCTTTGGTGAAGTTTTTGGTCTGACTTCACCCTTTGTGAGTTTTGGTGTTAGTGCCAATACTTTACACATTTGGGTAAAGTGCCTTAATCTATTTCATGAATTTGTCCACAAATCATCTTTTTTTCATAGGACTTTAAACAAATAAAACTATTTGACAGAGTCAAAGACTTTTTGAATATCAAGTAAGAGGGCTCATGCTCTATTACCTTTACCAGTGATATTACCTTTACCAGTGAATCAATACAAAAAGATTGACAACTGCCATCTGTTGTAACTAATTTGCCTTACAAGGCTATACAAGGAAAAAGTTACTGTCAGCTGCCTGTTGGGTGCCAGGATCTGCCACCTAACGCATGCACTCAGGTCACTCCACAACAAGTACAAATATGACTCGGTCATTGTCCATGTTGGTGTGAATGACCTAAGACGTACCTCCCTGGACTACATGAAAAGGGACATGGAGGAGCTGTCCAATCTTGTAGCCCTGGCAGGTATGACCCTAGCCCTGAGTAGCATCCTGCCATCACCCAGAATGATACCACAGTACAAGGACAAAATGACTGACTTCAACAATTGGCTAAGCTTCAGGTGTCATTTTAAGGGGATCCAGTATCTGTCTGCCTGGGATGACATGATCGACAAACCACGATGCTTTGCCAGAAATGACCTGCACCTGTCGTCCCTGGGATTCCGGATACTGGCTAAGTCTCTAGCCACCACTATAGTGCCTTTTTTAGGCAAGGTTCAAATGACAAATTCACCACTGTAAGAGGTACAAGCAAGAAGAATCTGAGGGTATTGCTACTCAATGCTAGAAGTCTAAACCTCAAAATGTACTCACTTGAGGCACTCCTTAAAATTGAAAACATCAACATCTGTGCAGTGACAGAGACCTGAACCAGGTCTCTGTCACTGCACAGATGTCAATGTTCTCGATTTTAAGGAGTGCCTCGAGTGAGTGCATTTTGAGGTTCAGAGAGTACCCCTGCATTACCAGGCTATGATTCATACCACACCTTTCGGCCACCTAACCTGGACCGAAACACTAAAGACAGAGGGGTGTCCATATTCATTAAGGATATCCACACCTCCAGGGTAGTTGCTCAGCATAATACATCCGAGATTATCCAAGTGCAACTAACTCTGGGCAAGACCGCAATCCAAATTGTAGCTTGCTACACATCCCCCACCATGCCCCAGGATTCCCACTCCTCATTTCTTGATACACTGGAAAATATTAGGATACAACCTATCACCCTAATAATGGGCAATTTCAACTACCCTACCATTAAATGGGAAAACTACTCATGTACCAACTCTTGTGCTCAACGTTTTCTGGAATTCATAAATTCCAATGCCTTGGATCAACTTATCCACACCCCCACCAGGGGCAGCAATATCCTAGACCTGGTTATTACCAACATGGGCAACCAGTGCTGCACACCAGAGGTCAAGTCTTCGTTGGTCAGAGCTGACCACAAGCTAATCATCCTAGACATCCACATCCCTCCCCCACCCCCCATTAGGGAAACAACAGTAAAAAATTTCTCCAAAGCCAACTTCACCTTTTTAAGACAGAAGTGGCAAACTTCACGACACACCATGCTCATGGACAATAGAGGTATGAGCTGCTGCATCCTACACAAATGCACTTTATAAGCACTTGCATGAGTGCATGGATCATGCAATCCTTAACAGAACCAAGATGCTAACCTCCAAAAAAGGAAGCCAATCTGGTGGTCCCCTGCCATAAACAGACACTACAACAGAAGAAAGAAACTGTTGCAAAAAAAAGAGTAAAATCCCATGATTGCAGAAACTCCCTGGTCAGCCTCAGTAAGAAGCCGAGATCCCTCATAAAATTCTTCAAAGCTAGTTACAAAAACAAAATTGCCACTGACTCTAAAGACAACCACAAAGCATTCTATAGCTATGTCAAGAATCTTAATGGCAACACTCAGATCTGCTCTGAGTTACAGCACAATGGCACTAAATATACAGAACCATCTGATATTGCTAGCATCCTGGCAGATAGGTTCAGTGCTAACTTTACCCCCCTGTCATCCCCTAAAGGGCCCATCTCTATACCAGAAGAATGCAAAGTTCCTGTAATCACGCCTGCACAGGTAAAAAACACACTATCTAAAGCCAATAACACAGCATCCATGGGACATGTCAACATCCCAGGCTGTGTTCTACATGAACTACAGAACAAACTGGCACCCCACCTAAGTACCATGTTCAATCATAGCCTCACTTCAGGCTATGTGCCCACTGAATGGTGCACAGCGACAGTTATCCCACTCCACAAAGGGGGAGCCACCACAGACCCCGGAAACTACCGCCCCATTAACCTAACAAGCCTGGTCTGCAAGGCTATGAAATGTATCATCATGGAACTTATAAACAATGACATTGGTAATCTCCAAACGCAGGACCCCACCCATTTCGGGTTTGTAAAAGGCAGATCATGTCTCCTAAACCTGATAGACTTCTTTGAAGCAATCAACAAAGCCGTAGATGAGGGTAAGGTGGTTCACACAGCCTATTTATATCTCTCCAAGGCTTTCGACACCATCCTCCACTCTAGAATTATAAATAAACTCACTAAATCCCTATGTCACAAGATGGATTGCCAACTGGCTCACTTGCAGAACCCACACTGTTAAAGCAGCAGACTCCAAATCCAACTTCAGACCAGTGACAAGTGGAGTACAACAGGGTTCAGTCCTGGGTCCTCTCCTGTTTGGTATCTACTTCTCTGAAGTACAGGCTAACACAGAAGGTCTTTGGCTAACAAAGTTCGCAGATGACTGCAAACTAGGAGCCATAATCAAAACACCAAAAGATGTGGACATCCTACAAAAAGGCCTCGCTCAAGCTCAATGCCAAAAAGTGCATTGTCATCCCTTTTGGTAAAAACTCTGTACCCATGAACTACCACATAGGAGGTAGTCTACTTAACACTGAAAGTATGATAAGATACCTTGGGACACAGGTGGACAGTAGTCTCTCCTTTGATAATCACATTGCCACAGTAGTCGGGAAATCCTTCTATGTGGCACACGTCATAACAAAAGGTTTCTCATCCAGGAAAGAAGAGATTGTTCCCCACTACTTGTCACTCATTAGACCCCATTATAGAGTACAATGCCCCTTTTGGTATGTACCTCACAAGACATCTACAACAATTGGAAAGGCCACAGAAATACCTCACATAGAGGATTACCGGCCTCAAACAAATGCCCTACGCAGACCATCTCAAAAAACTGCAGCTTTACTCCGTCACATATCGCCTACTCAGAGGCGATCTCTGCCTAACACACAAAGCTATGTCAAACCCAGAGCTTTTAGACATGCTCCACTTAAAGAAATTCCAATCCCTATGAGCTACATGCTCTAGGGACATAAACCTTGTCACTACAATAAACAGAACATGCTGGAGGGATAGATTCCTGTCCCAGAGACTTCCCATACTCTGGAACAAACTACCTATCTATATCAAACAAAGCTCCTCATTAGTACTCTTCAAGAAAATCTCAATGATTGGATGGGAGATAGGAAATTCACCCTGGGGATCACATCTGTGGCTCTGCTCGACAGTGGCACAGGAAAATTATTTTCTTGGGTGGTGAAAGCCAGGGTACCATTTGGCTAGGCTTATATAGGCCCTAGGGCCAATAGCCTAGTGCTTACCTATCTGTAACATACCTGTTCTGCCCTGTCATAATTATGAGCAGTAACACACTTTTCAATCTCTTTGATAAGAACACGGCCATCATTTTTGTTCCAAATGTATAACACAGACATGCCTTTAATTGCTCAAATCCAATACATTTAATTGGGCTTTGCTGATAATTGTTATTATTTTATGAGTCACTGATGTTGGAATTCTACCCTTCCTGCAGATTCTATTTAGTGAATAGCTCAATTGTTTTGTAAATTACTTATCCTCTTAACTTGTAAAATTCAGCTGGAAATCAATTGAAGCCTTGCTTTGCTAATCTGCAGTTTACCACATGCCTCCTACTCTTCTTTTGGGGTGATCTTTCTACCCCCAAATGCCTCTATATTTCTGCAATAAACATTTTAAATGTAATTTAGCAGATACAAAACAGGATAACATTTTACCCACCCCACCCCTGGGCTCATATGTAACTTGGCACAATAATGCCAAAAATCTACCATCATAATAAGTTATGGCCTGATTTATCATGTTTGTATCTCTCCTCTCTTTAAAATAACAGAACAAGAAAGTTAGAATTAAGTTAGAATTATTTTGTGCAAGTAAACACTATGTCATCACCGGGTTCCTATTAGAAGAACGAAGATGCATTCTTTCGAATGCATCTTGGTCGAACTTAAAAGACCGAAATGGCAAAATATTGAATTGGCTTTTATGCAAATTCTTTCCCTGGGAAAGGATTCGCTTGGCTCCTTCGTTACTTTGCCATTTTCAGCACTGTAGTGAGGTCTCGGAGTTGGTATATTTAAGTAGGGGGGTGTGGGGGTGAAGCCCCCCACTTAATGTAATGTTTAAAGTGTTTTGTTTTTTATTTTTTTTTTTGTTGGAACAGCGATTTTTTTCCCTTGGAAAAAAAATCGCTGTTCTGACAGTTCAAGATTGTAAGCTTTCACTTACATAGGGTTGATTAATCACCGTTCGCTTGTTTAAGCATTTGGTGATCGAATATAGACCTGTCATCTCCATGTGCATAATCTCTATCTTAGCTTACGAGGTTGTTAGGAATTGTAATTCAATTTTCATCACAGTATTCCTTCCACAAAAATTCAGCCATTTCTTTGACCTAATTTTCAGAAGCTCTTGCAAGCATAACTTTGTCTCTGTTTAGCTTTTTTTTTTCTTTCTTTCTCCTTTTCTGAGTTGCTTTATGATAGCCTTCAATGATACCTTCTGGCCTCCTATCATTCTAAGCTCTTGTTGACTGAATATGAGCACCTATTTATTTCCTGCAGCTTCTTCCTATCTGCTTCCTGTAGCTTTTTCCTATCCTGAAACACATTTTTTCTTGTGAGTCTACCTCTAAGACTTGTCCATCTTATCATCACCTTAAGTTTATCAAATGCAAATGGTCAGAACTGTATCCCTCCATAAATTCTGTTTTACTTATCCTTTCTAATAATCCACATGATCTTAATATCAGGTCAATACTAGCTCCAATCAATGCCTAACCTTTTTTTTTCTAGGGACATCCCTGGAAGGAGACCTATAAGGAGTTGGCACATTAGCCCAGGCAACATGTCTATTCCCCAGCCATCCTGGTAGGAAACTCCTCTAGAATCTCCTAGACCCAAAGAAGATGATTCTCCTATGCCAGATTGGATACCAGAGCAGCTTCATATTAAGTGGTAATCACTGGACCATTGTAGCTGAATGGACTACATCAGAGGAACTCAGAGAAGCCACTGAGGATCTGAAGAACAAAAAATGGCTACTGCAGAGTCATTCACCTGGGCTGAGGCATTATCTGAGCCCCCTGTGTAAACGACTCCTTACTCTGTTTTTTTCTTTTTAGGTGCAGCAAGAGAAGAAACAGCATGGCTAGTGTAAATATCCATGCTGAAACAGAGGAAGAAGTTTGACTTTTGATAAGTGCTGCTGGAAGGAGTTGGTCAGAAGGTAAGTTTTTCAGACGTGTTCAGAAGCAGAACATACATTGATCACAAGCCACACGTACACCTACTCTTCCCTACAAAGTCCCACAAAATTCAAAAGTCGAAGTCCAAACAGTACAAAAAAACCATGTCAAAAGTCTAAGTCCCTTTCACCGAAAATGCACTTACTGAATATAAGCAATGAAGATAAGTTATCATGAAGTGTAGATAGGCTCCAAAACACTCTAAATTAGTTTAAAGCACTGAAAAACACTTCTCGACCACAAAATTGTTATACTTCAAGTAAAAAGTCTCAAAAGCAGAACACTTCTCTCACTAAAACAGTCAACTTATTGAGTAATAAGCTCTGTCTCAAAATAGTGGCATCTGACAAGAAACTTTCGTTATCAATCAAAATGCTGGTATTCTTAAAGGGACATGCCCTTTTTAGACAAAAATAAAAATACACTGATAAAGGCAAACTTTTCTGTGTGGAAATGTTCCCTTATAGCCACTTATCTGCCAGAAATGATGCTTGAACCCAATTATTGCTCCTAAGCTATTCTATGCTGAGGCAGAGAGAAAGTAACAAGTTGTCTGAACTCTGCCTGCTGATTTCCCTCTCTAGACGCATGCATCAGCAGCCAGAGTGCAGATGTGAAGGGGAACTAGTGCTTCATTTAGAATGTCTGGTTATTGTTTCCTGGGCAGGATACAAACCAATTAACTAAGGGCTATTGTTGTTTTGAGAATGATGAACACCTATGAATCCCTTTTGTATAGTCACAACATTTTCCCGTACAGGACTAACTAGTCTGTCTGTGTCTTTCCTTGTCATATATCTTTTCTGTGTCCTGTGGCTTGTTAATTCTATTGCCGCTCTTTTACCTTTTTTATATTCTAGAGTGGGCATTGTTGTTCAGTTACTGTCACACTGTCCATTTACCTACTTTTTCATCTGTTGCACCAAACACACTGGCAATTGTTTATTTTACATTATTTCTCTGTTATTTTTCATCTCCACTCACGTTTTTTTCAAAGTGTTTTCTTTGGCATTGTATTTTGCTTTCAATTTGTTTGTGTTACTCCCTTTTATTTTTGACATATCTAGTGATTTGACAAAATCTAGTATTTTCTCCAAGGTGCTGCCTAATTTTTGATAACACCTTCTCCCTTACTGTTCTTGACCTGTGCACTTGTATTAATTGTTCTTTATTTATATGACAGAAGTTTTACAGTTCCTTGTTATTGCTCTTTCCTGGTATATTATATGTGTATGGTATATTATATGTTCCAGTTGTCTGATTTTTACATTTGAAAATAATAAACTGTACATTTTGTAACACTTAAATGCTCCTTTATACCACATCATCAGAGTCTCTATACTGTCATGTGTGGGCCAAAGTCTTCACTGTTACTCTATTTTGACAATGTGAACTAGTATATATATATATATATATATATATATATATATATATATATATATACACACACACACACACACACACACACACACACACACACACACACACACACACACACAGTTCAAAACTGAAGTAGCAGATGAATTTTAATCTCAGTGCAATTTAACAGATTTTTTTTTTTAAAAGTAACTAATATTTGTGGTGTTACATCACATTTAAAAACTCTTTATTTATTTTAAAGATGCAGCCATAGTGCTGTATGACTGGCAACAATTTGTGAATCAAATGACAAAATAACACTTTAGGCCTTGGCCCCATGTTGTAAATGGATGAAGCCTTGAGTACAACCTAGGTGACTCATGTACAATTAGCAGCACAGATATTTGAGTGACTGGGGAGGGGAGGATGTGTTTGAGCACACGTAATGGCCTGGTTGTCTTGTGCTATCAACACGGAATTCTTCTATACAGACTTGGAGAAAGATACATTCATATACAGGAGAATGTAAGCCTCCTCCTTCTTGCAACCAGATCACAATTCTGTGCATACAATCTTCCTGTACTAGCAATGGTCTGGTTGTTTCTCAATTCCTATAGACTGACTTCTCATTTCCACATGACTCTCTGGGAAAATGATTAGGCATATTAGTTTCTGTGCATGGCAACAATGTGTTATAAGGTTCTCATTAGCCTGGGGATGACTTGTTTTTACACCAGTGGAATGAATGAGGCACATGGTTCATAGGTTCATAGGTTCATACTAGGCTATCTGCCCTAGGGCATTTATAAGCCTAGCCAGAGTGTGTTTGGCTTTCGCCACCCATTTTAAATTCATTTTGCTATGCCCTTTCTCAAGGTTAGTATACTGTGTCTCTGTTTAACAGTGACACAGAAGTGATACCTGGGGTAAACATACGATCTCCCATCCACTCATCAAGATTCCTCTTGAAGAGAGTCAATGAGGGACTCTGCCTAACCTGGACTGGGATTTTATTCCAGAGTGAAGGGAGCCTCTGGGTTATGAATCTGTCCCTCCAGAATGTCCTATTTATTTCAGTGCTGAGGTTCAAGTCTCTCGAGCATGTAGCTCGATGGGATTTGGATTTTCTGAGGTGCAGCATGTCCATTAATTTTGGGTTGGGCATGGCTTTATACGTCAGGCACAGATCACCTCTGAGCAGGTGGTATGCCACTGAGTAGAGCTGGAGTTTCTTTAACCGGGCAGCATATGGCAACTGTTTGAGCCCTTTGATCCTCTTGGTGAGGTACTTTTGGGGTCTTTCCAGTTGCTGCAGGTGTCTGGTAAGGTACATCCCAAAAGGGGCATTGTACTCAATTATGGGTCTGATCAGGGATGAGTAAAGAGGCACGATGACCTCCCCTGTTCTAGATATGAAACCCTTCATGATTAGGTGGGCTATATAAAATGTTTTTCTAACCACTTTGGCCACGTGGTTGTCAAATGAGAGATTGCTATCAACTTGGGTCCCCAGGCCCCTAATTACTTCTTCCATATTTAATGGATTACCACCTATGTAGTAATTTGTGGGCACTTTGTTTTTGCCAAAGGGGATGACTGTACACTTTTTGGCATTTAGCTTGAGGCCATGGCTCTGGCACCAGTTATCTGTTTCTATGAGGCCCTTTTGGAGAATGCTTGTGTCGGCTGGAGAGTCGATTATGGCGCCCAGTTTGCAGTCATCTGTGAACTTGGTCAGCCACAGTCCTTCCGTGTTGGCCTGTACCTCAGAGAAATATATACCGAACAAAAGAGGTCCCAGGACTGAGCCTAGTGGGACACCACTTGTAACCGGTTTGGAGTCTGACATGGGTCCAGCAATTCCAACCATGTGGGTTCTGTCCTTGAGCCGGTTTGCAACCCATCTAGTGACATAGGGGTTTATATTTAAGCTGGTGAGCTTATCTATAATGCCCGAATGGGGTATTGTATCAAAGGCTTTTGCGAGGTCCAGGTAGGCTGTGTGGACCACCTTCTCCTCGTCAATGGCCTTGGTGACTGTTTCAAAGAATTCAACCAGGTTTAAGAGGCAGGATATGCCCTTAACAAAGCCGAACTGGGTAGGATCCAGTGTCTGTAGGTCCCCAATATCTTTATTTATGAGGTCCATGATGATTCTTTCCATAGCTTTGCAGACCAAGCTAGTCAGGCTTATGGGGTGATAGTTTCCAGGATCTGTTGAGGCACCACCTTTGTGGAGAGGGACCACTGTTGCTGTACACCACTCTTTGGGTACATATCCTGTAGTAAGGCTGAGATTGAACAGTAGTTTTATGTTTGGGTTTAGCTCTTCTTGGAGTTCATGTAGGATGCAGCCCGGGACACCGTCTGGTCCCATTGATGCTGTGTTTTTTGCTTTGGAGAGGGCGGCTCTTACCTGAGCATCTGAGATGTCAGGGGGGCAGCACTCTGCTGGGATTGATATTTGCCATTTTGGTGGGGGGGGGGGAGTTTGTGCTGAACCTGTCAGCTAGGATGTTGGCAATGTCTGTGGGTTTGGTGTATTTTTTGCCATTTTGGACTAATTCTGAGCATATCTGGGAATTCCCACCCAGGTTCCTGACATAAATAAAGAAAGCCTTGTGATTATCCTTAGTGTCCTGTGCAATTTTTTCTCTCTAAGCTGGCCTTAGATGATTTTATGAGTGCCTGTAGTTTTTTGCTAATACTGATCAGAGATGCCTTCCCTTTTTGGGATTTTGCTCTATCATGTAGTAGCTTCCTCCTTCTATTGTATAGTTTGTTTATGGCTGAGGTCCACCAGACAGGACATCTGCCTTTGGAAGATTGGGTCTTGGTTTTATTTGGGATTGCATGATCCATGCCTTCCTGAAGGTGTTCATAGAATGCGTTTATAAAGGATTCTGCGGTCTGGGCCGTAATTTCCACAGGCCCGGGGGCTTTGAAGGATTCCACCTCAGTTTTGAGGAGTGTGAAATTTGCTTTAGAGAAGTTTTTCACTGTGGTTTTCTGGGCAGGGGGTGGTGTCGGGATGTGAATATCCAGTGAGATTAGTTTATGGTCTGATCTTACCAGTGAGGGATACACTTCTGGTCTGGAGCATAGAGTCCCCATGTTGGTGATGATCAGGTCCAGTATGTTTTCCCCTCTTGTGGGAGTGGTAACAAGTTGTTCCATAGCATTTGAGTTTATAAATTCTAGGAAACTTTGGGTTAGGGTGTTGGAGCTAGAGTAATGCTCCCAGTCTATGTTTGGGTAGTTGAAGTTGCCCAATATAATGGCGTTTGGAGAGACCTTTATATTTTCCAGTGTTATCAGGAAGGTCGAGTGGAGTTCCTGGGTTTGGGAGAGTGGTCTGTAGCAGGCTATAAACTGGAAGGCAGTTTTACCCACTGTTAGTTGCACAGGGATAGTCTCTGATGCCTCGTGCTGTGCCACCAGCCTGGAAGTGTGGGTATCTTTGACGAATATTGATACTCCCCCTCCTTTTGTGGTTCAGTCCAAGTTTTGGGGCTGAAAAGCATGGTATGAGGTATAACCTGGTAGTGCTGGGGTGCTCTCGGGAGCCTTGAACCAGGTTTCTGTTACTGCACAGATATCGATGATCTCCATGCTAAGGAGAGTTTTGAGTGCATGCATCTTGAGGTTTAGACTTCTGGCGTTGAGTAGCATTACTCTTAGTTTCTTATCCCTTTTGATACCTATGGAGGTGGGTTTGTCTTTTGAGCCTTGCCTAAAAAAGGCACTATGGGGGTGGCAAGAGCCTTTGCCAATATCCGAAAGCCCAGGGGTGACAGGTGCAAGCCGTCCCTAGCGAAGAATCGTGGCTTGTCGAGCATGTCATCCCAGGCTGACAGGCATTGGATCCCCTTTGAATGACACCAATACTTAAGACAATTGTTGAAATTGATCATCTTGTCTTCATATTGTGGCATCATTCTTGGTGAGGGTAAGATGCTTCTCAAGGTCAGGGTCATACCGGCCTGGGCTACATGCTCAGAGATCTCCTCTATGTCTCTTTTCATGTAGTCCAGGAGGTCGTCTCAGGTCATTCACACCAGCATGGACAATGACTGAGTCATATTTGTACTTGCCTTGGAGTGTCCTGAGTGCTTGTGTTATGTGGCGGATCCTAGCGCCCAACAGGTAGCTCACCGTGACCTTCTCCTTGTTCAGCCTGGTGAGCGGGATGTCAGTGTGCCTGATGATAGAGTCACCTATTACAAGTGTATCAGGTGTGTTGTTTAGCCTTAAGAGCTGTGACTGTTCGGCACACTGGCTTTGTGAGCTATGTGTTGCACGTGTTTTGTTTTGGGGTAGCGGTTGCATGGGTGTCTGCTTTGGAGGTCTCTGCTGCTTAGACAGATTTTTATTTAGAGCCTCTGAGTATGTTTTTGTGTGTTTATGTGTTTGGTTTGCTGTCGTGGTAGGTCTATGTGAGACTGGAATTGTAGTGAGTGTGGTTTCCTTCTCCCCCTGATTGGTTACACCAGTACTGAGTTGAGAGAGCTTAGCCTCCAGTTTGGCTATATGGTTGCATCTCTCACATGTGTTGGAATTTGTTGGGAGGAGGAGAGGGTTGTCTGTGTACATGAGGCAGTTGTAACATTGCCTCAAGATTCCCAGATTCACCAGCTGGACCAGAGAGGATATTGACAACTGACCTTTGGACATGCTAGAATAGTATTGGGAATCCCTTTATAATTGAAAAAAAGGGCCAATGGGGAACAAGGTGCTCAAGGGGAGTATGTGAGGGTGTAGTGCTTTTAATTTTTTAGTGCTGACTTATATAATTGCTTTAGTGAGCAAGTGCCAGGCTTTAGAGTAGGAATAGGGTGTTTGTTATGAGAACTAGATCAGTTCTAAGGGAAAAAGTGAAGAGCAGACTTTATACTTCATAGGTAGAGAAACCAATGGCCAGTACTGGGGAAGTGAGTGGGAGAATAGAACACTTTATTTCAAAAAGCATTCTAAATCCACACACAGAACACAGAAGAAGGAATCAACTAGCAATTTATCATATTCCAATGAGGCTCATAAATGACTCCTTCAGACCTTCTGAGTCTCTCTGCTTTTCAAAACTAAGCCTGATGAAAGATAAGCTCTTCCCATTTCAAAGAACCAGTCAGATCATCACAAGCTAACTGAATCCAAAGAATGTGACTTCTGAAGGCAGTAGCAAGTCTTCCTGCAAGAAGTAGCTGAGTTTGGGTATATAGAGTTGGAGAAGGTGGCAGGTTAGCACCAGACACACTTTAGCACTGCTACTTCAAGGAGTATGTCATTTAAAAGAGAAAATCAGATTTTGACCCCATCTGTTTTGGACAGTTAAAGCTACTTGACTTACAACATCACAAATAGTGTTATTTAAGTAAAATTCTAAAAACAGGCATATTTTACAAGTTAACTACTAGTATTAGTTGGCACAGCACAGAGAAACATATTTTATGTTGTTTTAGACAAGAATTACATACATTCAGATTCATTTCATTTACCACTGTCTTACAGTACATGTATCTGAGGGTATCTCACCATCTGTACATTTTACAAAAGCTAATCTATTTAAGGAACAAATGATTTCTACAGATTGAATAGACTGTGATAATGCTTAGAAAACAAGCAAAAGCTCTATATGACTAGAAACTTTGCACCATTCGAAGTCTTCATTGACTGACACTTCTAAATGTGTAGGGTGTCGAATTTTCATATTTTTGTGCTAAACATGTATAGTACTGCCTTTACAAAAATAAAGACACTTGTTCTTGTTATCTGCTGTATATATGCTATATATGTGATTTTAGTAAAAAGATGTATACCAGACTATCATTCTAGAATGCTTTAATTCAGTATCTGGTAATATAACATCATGCACCACTGTGGGTACATTTACCTTCTTCCTGACTAAATATTACCTTTTTATTTCATTTGTAGCCAGTTCCATCGCATATCTAGGTTCATAGGTTCATAGGTTCATAGGTTTATACTAGGCTATCTGCCCTAAGGCATTTATAAGCCTAGCCCAAATTTTTGTGGCTTACGCCACCCCTTATATGAAAAAATACTGTGCCCATTAGTTTGTTGTGCCTCTGTCCAGCAGTGACACAGATATGATTCCCGGGGTAAACCTACGATCTCCCATCCACAGGTCTAGATTTCTCTTGAACAGAGTCAGCGAGGTGCTCTGCCTCACATGGACCGGGATTTTATTCCACAGCATAGGGAGTCTCTGAGTGATAAATCTATCCCTCCAGCATGTTCTATTTATAGCCGTGCTAAGGTTTAAGTCGCTTGCTCTAGTGGTTTTGGTGGATTTGGATTTTTTGAGGTGGAGCATGTCCATTAATTCCGGGTTGGACATGGCCTTGTATGTCAGGCACATGTCACTTCTGAGCAGATGGTATGTGACTGAATAGAGCTGGAGTTTCTTCAATCTGGCAGCATATGACAGATTTTGGAGTCCCTTTATCCTTTTGGTGAGGAACTTTTGGGGTCTCTCCAATTGCTGCAGATGTCAGGTGAGATACATCCCGAATGGGGCATTGTACTCGATCATTGGTCTGATAAGTGAAGAGTACAGGGGAACAATGACCTCACTAGATCTGGATGTGAATCCCTTCATGATCAGGTGGGCAATGTAGAAGGTCTTTCTAACCACTTTAGCAATGTGAGTGTCAAAAGAAAGGCCACTGTCAACCTGGGTCCCCAGGTCCCTGATAACCTCTTCTGTGCTTAGTGGATTGCCACCTATATGGTAGCTTGGGGTTACCTTGTTTTTCCCGAAGGGTATGACTATACATTTTTTGGCATTTAACTTCAGGCCATGGCTCTGGCACCAGCTATCTGTTTCCGTGAGTCCCTTCTGAAGGATATCCGTGTCCGATGCACTTTCCACTATGGCGCCCAGTTTGCAGTCGTCTGCAAACTTTGTCTGCCAAAGACCTCCCACGTTGGCCTGTACTTCTGAGAAGTAGATGCCAAACAATAGGGGGCCAAGGACCAAGCCCTGTGGGACACCACTTGTGACCGGCTTGGAGTCTGATACAGCACCAGCAACTCTAACCCTGTGGGTTCTGTCCTTAAGCCAGTTTGCAACCCATCTTGTGACATATGGGTTTACATTTAAGCTGGTAAGTTTTTCTACAATACCCAAGTGGGGTATTGTGTCGAAAGCCTTTGCAAGGTCAAGGTAGGCTGTATGGACTGCCTTTCCCTCATCAATGGCCTTGGTGACTGTTTCGAAGAAGTCGACCAAGTTCAAAAGGCATGATCTTCCCTTGACAAAGCCAAACTGGGTCGGGTCCAATGTCTGCAAGTCCCCTATATCTTTGTTTATGAGCTCCATTATGATCCTCTGCATAGCTTTGCAGACTAGACTTGTTAAGCTTATGGGCGGTAATTACCAGGGTCCGTGAGGCGCCGCCTTTGTGGAGTGGGACCACAGTTGCCGTCGCCACTCCTTGGGCATGTATCCTGTGGTAAGGCTGAGATTAAACAGCTGCCTTATGTGCGGGTTTAATTCCTCATTTAGCTCATGTAGCACACAGCCGGGACACCATCCGGTCCCATTGATGCTGTGCTTTTAGCTTTAGAGAGAGCAGCTTTCACCTGCGCATTTGAGATGTCCGGGAGGCTACACTCGGCTGGGATAGTTATCTCTCCTTTAGGGGAGAGGGGTGAAGTTTGCACTGAACCTGTCTGCCAGTATGTTGGCAATGTCTGTGGGTTCAGTGATTTTTGTATCATTTTGGACTAATTCTGAGCATATCTGGGAGTTTCCACCCAGGTTCCTAACATAGCTGAAAAAGGCCTTATGATTGTCCTTTGAATCCATGGCAATTTTTCTCTCAAAATTGGCCCTAGTTGATTTTATGAGTGCTCGTATTTTTTACTAATAATGATCAGGGTGACTTCCCTTTTATGGATTTTGTTCTATCATGTAATAGCTTTCTCCTCTTATTGTAAAGTTTGTTAATGGCTGGGGTCCACCAGACTGGACGTTTGCCCTTTGTGGAAAGAGTCTTGGTTTTATTTGGGATTGCCTGATCCATGCAGTCCTGGAGGTGTTCATAGAAGGCATTTGTAAGGGCTTCCAGCTTGGGTTGTGGTTTCCTCTGGCTCAGGGGCCTTGAAGGATACCACACCAGTCTTGATTAGTGTGAAGTTTGCTTTAGAGAAGTTCTTCACTATGGTCTTTTTTGTTTGGGGTGGTGCGGGATGTGGATTTCCAGTGAGATTAGTTTATGATCAGATCTCACCAATGAGGGATATACTTCCAGTGTGGAGCATTTTGTCCCCATGTTTGTGACAATGAGATCTAGTATATTTTCTCCTCTCATGGGAACAGTGACTAGCTGTTCCATGGCATTTGAATTTATGAACTCCAGGAACCGTTGGGCTAGAAAGTTAGGGCTTGAGTAATGTTCCCAGTCTGTATTCGGGTAGTTGAAGTCACCCAATATGATGGTGTTTGGAGATACATTTATACCCTCCAGTGTCTTCAGGAAGGCTGTGTGGGGTTCCTGAGTTTGAGAGGGTGGCCTGTAGCATGCTACAATTTGTAGAGCAGTTTTGCCTATGGTTAGTTGCACCTGGATGGTTTCCGAAGCTTTGTGCATTGCCACCAACCTGGAGGTGTGGGTATCCTTTATGAATATGGATACACCGGCTCCTTTTGTGGTGTAGTCCGGTTTTGGGGCCGGAACGCATGATATGAGGTAAAACCTAATAGTGCCTGGGTGCTCTCAGGAGCCTTGAACCAGATTTCAGTTACAGCACAGACATCGATGTTCTCCATACTGAGAAGGGCCTCGAGTGCGTGCATTTTGAGATTTAGACTTCTGGCATTGAGCAGCATTACCCTCAGTTTCTTCCCATTTTTGTTTTCTAGGGTGGTAGGTTTAGAATTTGAGCCTTGCCTAAAAAGGCACTATGGGGTGGCAAGAGCCTTAGCCAATATCCGAATCCCAGGGTGACAGGTGCAAGCCATCCCTTGCGGCAGCGTGGCTTATCAAGCATGTCATCCCAGGCAGACAGACACTGGATCCCCTTTGAATGACACCAGACATTAAGCCAATTGTTAAAGCTGATCATCTTGTCTCTATATTGTGGCATCATTCTTGGTGAAGGAAGGATACTGCTCAGGGTTAGGGTCATACCTGCCTGGGCTACATAATCAGAGAGCTCCTCTATGTCTCTTTTCATGTAGTCCAGGGAGGTACGTCTCAGGTCATTCACACCAGCATGGACAATGACTGTGTCATATTTGTACTTGCCGTGGAGTGACCCGAGTGCTTGTGTTATGTGGCGGATTCTAGTGCCCAATAGGCAGCTTACTGTGACCCTCTCCTTGTTCAGCCTGGTGAGTGGGACGTCAGTGTGTCTGACTATGGAGTCACCTATGACAAGTATGTTTGGTGTTGTATTTGGCCTTAAGGGCTGTGACTGCTTTGCACACTGCTTTTGTGGTTTATGTGTTGCTTGTGGGGTGTCTTGAGGTAGCAGTTGTTTGGGTGTCTGCTTTGGAGGCCTCTGCTGTTTAGGTAAATTTTACTCAGAGCCTCCGAGTATGTCTTTGTGTGTTTATTTGTTTGATTCAGTGGAGTGGTAGCATTATGTGAGGCTGGTTTTGTGGTGTGTGTAGTTGCCTTCTCCTCCTGTCTGGTCTTGCCAGTCCTGAGTTGAGAGAGCTCAGCCTCCAGTTTGGCTAAATAGCTGCATCTCTCGCAAGTATTTGTGTTATGTGGGAGGAGGAGGGGGTTGTCTGTGTACATGAGGCAGTTATAACATTGCCTCAAGATTCCCAGATTCACCAGCTGGACCGGAGAGGAGATTGACAACTGACCTTTGGACATGCTAAAATAATATTGGGAAATCCTTAATTGAAAACAAGGGCCAGTGGGGAGTGAGGGTGTAGTGCTTTTAATTTTTAGTGCTGACTTATATAATTGCTTTAGTGAGCAAGTGCCAGGTAACTTGAGTGCAATGTGTTACAAGTAACTAAATGCAAAGAACGACAAACAGTAACTTTATTTCAAGTGAAACAAGGAAATAAGTACAGTAAGCAATGCAGATATCACTAGTGATCCACAGAAGCGCTGAGAAGTTGCGTATTAGGTGGAATTAGCTTCCAGGGAAATAACAAGCAAACAAACAACAAGCATATAAACAAAGCTAGATTCAGCAGGCCTGGATCTAGTCTATGCTAGAGCAAACAAGGTGAACCAATTTCAGTAAGATACAGTTCAAATATTCAGGCACTATAAACCTTTAACCAGAAATTCCCAGCTCAGAAGGGCAGAGTCCAGCCTCTTCTCCCACAAGAGTGCAGACCATGAACCTTCTTAAAGTAAAATAACTGGCCTGAAGCCCAAGTGCCTAAACCAGAACTAATACACTTGGACACTGGGCTCTCAATCAGCAGTTCCCAACTTAGAAGGATGAAAGCTACCTGTCCTGCCACCACAGTGCTTGCCACAAACCTTCCTAATGTAAAACAACTGGTCTGAAGCCCAAGTGCTTAATCCAAAAGACTTGAATGATAGCTACACTTTAATCAAGTTACAACCAAGCAGTAATAAATACCATTGAATACTTTAGAGAATGTCTGGATTAGTGCTCAAGTTACACAAACAAAGCTAGATCCAGCAGGCCCGAATCCAGTCTATGCCACAGCAAACAAGGCGCACCAACTTCAGTAAGAAACAGTTCAGATATGCATGCACTATAAGCCTTTAACCAGAAATTCCCAGCTCAGAAGGGCAGAGTCCAGCCTCTCCTCCCACAAGAGTGCAGACCACGAACCCTCTTAATGTAAAATAACTGGCTTGAAAGCCCAAGTGCTTAAACCAGAATTAATACACTTTTAGAATAACAGACACTGAGCCCTCAATCAGCAGTTCTCAACCTAGAAGGATGTAAGCTACCTGTTCTGCCACAACAGTGCAGACCACAAACCCTCCCAGTGCAAAACAACTAACTGGTCCAAAGCCCAAGTGTTTAAACCAAAAGGCTTAGAATGAGTTACACCAAGCAGTAATAAATACAATTGAGTATTTTAAGATGATGCAAAAGTAAAAAGAAGTAGGTAAAAACACAAGTACAGTAAAAGCAGATGAAATCTTTTTTTTTTTTTTTTTATGAAGCCAAGACGGTGTCCTACGTGACCAGGTTAAATTAGAAGGGGAAAGAAATGAATTATGAGGCAGCAGCAATTTCTGTTTGCCTTTCTCAAAAAGAGTGCTGGGCATACATGTCTTGGATGAATACTCCTTGTTAAATTCCCCAGTGAAGAAAGTAAAACACTCACAGAAGCTTATTAAAAGAGGAGAGGGGGTCTTTGAATGTTGTATCTATCACACAACAAGGTGACACCTGATGAGCTTTGACATTACCAGAAAAGATTTACTGTGGAAGGAATAACAAAGACAGATAACAAGATTTTGCCCTCAAAGGAGATGAGCAACATATCTGATTTTATGATTTCTTTAGTTTTTTCCAAATAAGTTCTTACGTTGCCTGTGGCAAAATGTTCTGAGTTGAAAGTTGAGGTTGGAGGTGAAGAGCTCTGTCTCTGGGTACCGTACTGATGGACAATCTGTAAGATGGCTTCCTTGCATTGGCCATTCCAAACTGCATTCATGGGGGTCATTTGACAATTATTCTTTTCTAATGGATCATAAACTGTTGGGACAAAATAGTGATGTTGAATTGCAATGTCCCAAGCCCCCATTGTTGACCTGCACAGTGGGTAAAACTTTGTGCTCCCTTGTTTGCATATGTACCACACAACATCTGTATTATCTGTCACAACTTGAAGAAATACTGGAACCATAAGAGTAATGAACCAGAATCAGTGGTTTCATCTGTTTTATGTATATATGCTTTTTCCTGTTCTTTTTTGACCTTTTGCCTTCAATCCTTTTGAACGAGGCACCCATAACAAAGCATCAGCAGTCTTTCCTCACAAATCACACATCCACTCTTAAACCTAGACATGAGTTTTACATGTTGGGATATAAGGGACATACAAGCATGAATATTTTAGAGATTTCTTGTCCCAGAGAATACAGATACGAGCAAAGCAGAGAAAAAAATTCAGGTAGCAGATAGAGGGAGAAGACAGGTAAAAAGGGATTCCACCTTGTGCAAAGGAAACAACGAGAAAATAACTGATGGAAAGAAAGTGCATACACTGTAATAGTGATCCAGTCAAAGATCTACTGTTATGGTACGTTGTTACACAAATGTACTGTGCTTATCATTAGATCAGTTTCAGTAATGCTGACAGTTGGACTTACTCATATGGCAGAAGGGGTCTGTCATTTAACCAAACCTGAAGACTCTCAGACTCATGGTATGGATGAAACATTTGAGTTCCTTTTATACACCTTTATTCTGAAGATGTGCTACTGGAAACAAAGGACATTAGAATATCTGCAACTAGAAAATCATATAGGTCTAAATAGATAAGATTTTCTTTATGGTGCCAAAAGAGAGTCTTGGATCCCTCTCAGGTCCAGATTGTTCCTTTCATCTAAAATTTGTGAGATGCTGAATTTAGGTCCGATATACACTTTCATTCACTAGTGTAGTTAGGGCAGTGTGAAGGGAATAACTGCCCTGGCTGCAAAGTGTTGAGGATGTAATCAGCTGATCCTGATGACTCTTTAATGCATACCTCCTTTTAGAAACTGGTATTTCATATGCAGTCAAACCTGAGACCTGTAGTGCTCTGTGTGTGGTCTGAACTGTAGCAACCACTTGCTACATTATAGCAAGCAGTTTACAGCAGTTTAGAAATGAAAAAAAAAAATAATAATTGTTTCGCTTTCTTTTTCCTTTTAGTTAAACCAGAGTGCTGTAGCACTCCGTTTATGGTCTAAACTGTATCTAAAATGTAGTAAGCAGGTTGTTACAGTTTATATTAGAAAAATATTTAATTTTATTTTAATTAAATGTGAATAAGGAGGGTCAAGGTACATAGAAAGGATCTGATTGCCCCCGCCTCCCTTTTTCCATTGAAGAGCTGGGGAAGAGGAGAGAAGGAGTTACTTGACTACCATGTCAGTACTTTTTTTTTTTTTTGCTCTTTTGTTGAAGATCTGGGCAGGAGAGATGGGCATGCATTTAGCCATCTGGTTGGTATGCCAGTAAAATGAGAGGAATTTTTTTTCATCTTTACTTGAAGAGCTGAGGACATGGGGTGATAACTCGTGAGATCGCCACAGGGTTTTATCTGATCCAGTTATGCCTCTGTTTCCATTACATACATATGTCAACTATCACATCTTGTCTGCTCATAGATCCACCTTTTTCATCACAGCTTGAGGTCAGGCAGTTTGTAAAAGGCGTCATGATCTTCTGACTCCCCAGAAAAGCTTGCCTGGTGAATGGTACATAAGAAATAATCTGCAATTCATTCTTAATCTCAGGATAAAGTCAAATGTGTTAGATCTCCTAACATCCAACCATATCATCTTCATGGAATAACAAATTCACACTCTCCTAGCAAATCCTCTTGTTTGGGATGATGAATTACTTGGTATCCAGGTAGAATAAAAGACTCAAGACAAGATCCTGAGCAATCATCCAGTCAGATCTTTGTAAAGAACATAGGTTCATAGGTTGGTACTAGGCTATCTGCCCGAAGGCATTTATAAGCCTAGCCAGAATGTGTTGGCTGTCGCTACCCCCTTAGATTAGTTCCCTGTGCCTCTGTCCAGCAGACCCACTGAAGTGATCCCTGGGGTAAACTTTCTGTTTCCCATCCACTTGTCAAGGTTTCTTTTGAAAAGTGTTAGCAAGGAGCTCTGCCTAATGTAGATTGGGATCTTGTTCCAAAGCATGGGAAGTCTCTGGGAATGGAATCTATCCCTCCAGCATGTCCTATTTATTGTTGTGGTGAGGTTTAGATTCCTAGAGTGTGTGGCTCGAGGGGATAAGGTTTTCTTTAGGTGGAGCATGTCCATCATTTCTGGGTTGGACATGGCCTTGTATGTCAGGCAGCGATCACCTCTGAGTAGGCAGTATGCAACCGAATACAACTGGAGTTTCTTCAGTCGAGCTGCATAGGGCATCTGTTTGAGGCGAGTGATCCTCTTGGTGAGGTACTTCTGTGGTTTTTCCAGCTGTTGCAGGTGACTTGCAAGGTACATCCCAAATGGGGCATTGTACTCTATGATGGGTCTGATGAGTGATGAGGGAGGGGCACAATGACCTCTTTTATTCTGGATGCGAACCCTTTTGTGATTAGGTGGGCCACGTAGAAGGATGTTCTAACCACTTTGGCAATGTGATCATCAAAGTTGAGATTACTATCTACTTGGGTCCCCAGATCCCTTATTACGTCTTCCGTATTTAGGGGACTACCACCTATGTGGTAGTTTGTGGGTACTTTGTTTTTTTCCAAAGGGGATAACTATGCATTTTTTGGCATTTAGCTTGAGGCCTTGATTTTGACACCAGGTATCTGTCTCAGTGAGACCCTTTTGGAGGATGTCTCTGTCAGCCGGAGAGTCAATTATAGTCCCTAGTTTGCAGTCGTCTGTGAACTTGGTCAGCCATAGTCCTCCTGTGCTTGCCTGTACCTCTGAGAAGTATATGCTGAACATGAGAGGTCCTAGGACTGAGCCCTGGGGAACAGCACTTGTAACCGGTTTAGAGTCAAACCTAGCTCCTGCAACTCTCACCATGTGGGTTCTGTCCATGAGCAAGTTGGCAACCCATCTTGTGATGTAGGGATTTATGTTCAGGCTGGTGAGCTTGTCTATAATACCAGAATGGGGAATGGTGTCGAAGGCCATAGTGAGGTCTAGGTAGGCTGTGTGTACCACCTTTCCCTCATCTATAGCCTTGGTAACTGTCTCAAAGAAGTCCACCAGATTTAGTAGGCATGATCTGCCCTTAACAAAGCCAAACTGGGTAGGGTCGAGTGTTTGGAGGTTCTCAATGTCTCTGTTAATAAGTTCCATGACGATGCACTCCATAGCCTTGCAGACCAAGCTAGTCAGGCTTATAGGGTGATAGTTCCCAGGGTCTGTTGTGGCTCCACCTTTGTGGAGCAGAATAACCGTTGCTGTGCGCCACTCTATGGGTATGTAGCCTGTGGAGAGGCTGAGCTTGAAGAGTGTGTTTAGGTGAGGGGTTAGTTCGTCTTTGAGCTCATGTAGTACACAGCCTGGGACACCGTCCAGTCCCATTGATGCTGTGTTTTTGGCTTTGGAGAGGGCTGTTTTAACCTGGATGTCTGTGATTTCAGGGACTCTACATTCTTCTGGTTTGGTTATGGGCCTTTTTGGAGGTGAGAAGGTGGGGATGTTTGTGATACTGGTCGGTTCAGTGTATTTTGTGCCATTCTGCACTAACTTCAAGCAGATCTGAGCATTGCCACTTAGATTCTTGACATAGCTAAATAATGCCTTGTGGTTATCTTTAGAGTCCTTGGCAATTTTTCTTTCAAAGCTCTCCTTGGATGATTTCATGAGGGATCGTAGTTCTTGCTGATACTGATCACGGATGTCTTCCCTTCCTGGGATTTTACTCTTTTCTGCACTAGTTTCCTCCTTCTACTGTATAGCTTGTTTATGGCAAGAGTCCACCTGGAGTGAGTCTTGCTTGGGATGGCAAGATCCATGCATTCTTGTAGCTGCCCGTAGAATGCATTAGTAAAGGATTTTGCAGCTTGGATAGTGTTATCCTTCACCATGGGGGCTTTGAAACTTTCCACCTTGGTTTTAAGTAACGTGAAGTTTGCTTTTGAAAAGATTTTCACAGTGGTTTTCTTGTCCAGGGGTGGGGGCAGAATATGTATATCCAAAGTGATTTGTTTATGGTCAGATCTAACCAGCGAGGTGTTGACCTCTGGTGTGGAACATCGGTCACCCATGTTGGTGATGACCAGGTCCAATATGTTGTCACCTCTGGTGGGAGTGTTGACCAGTTGAACCAGGGCGTTTGAGTTTATAAATTCTAGGAAAAGTCAGGCAAGGGAATTAGTCCTTGAGTAGTTCTCCAAGTTAATGTTTGGGTAATTGAAATCACCCAATATTAGGGTGTTTTATTTATTTATTTATTGTATATGTTTATATATGTATTTATTTATTATTTATTTATATTAGTTTATAAATTCTAGGAAAAGTCAGGCAAGGGAGTTAGTCCTTGAGTAGTTCTCCAAGTTAATGTTTGGGTAATTGAAATCACCCAATATTAGGGTATTTGGTAGGACCTTTATGTTTCCCAGTGTTTCCAGAAACATGGAATGGGGGTCCTGAGACATGGTGGGTGATCTGTAGCAAGCTACAATTTGAATTACAGTTTTGTCCATTGTTAGTTGCATGTGGATGATCTCTGAAGCATCGTGCTGTGCCACTAACCTGGAGGTGTGGGTATCCTTGATGAATATGGATATGCCCATGCCTTTTGTATTTCAGTTTGGGTTCTGTGGCTGAAATGTATGGTATGAGTTGTAGCCTGGTAGTGCTGGGGTGCTCTCTGGAGCCTTAAACCAGGTTTCTGTTACTGCACATATATAGATTTTCTGCATACTGAGGAGTGCCTCGAGTGCGTACATTTTGAGGTTTAGACTTCTGGCACTGAGTAGCATTACCCTCAGTTTTTTTGTTACTTGTGCTATTTACGGTGGTGGGTTTGTCTTTTGAGCCTTGCCTAAAAAAGGCACTATGGGGGTGGCAAGAGCCTTGGCCAGTATTCGAAAGCCTATAGGTGACAGGTGCAAGCCGTCTCTAGCAAAGCAGCATGGCTTGTCGAGCATGTCATCCCAGGCAGACAGACACTGGATCCCCTTTGAATGACACCAGAAACTTAGCCAATTATTGAAATCGATAATTTTTTCTTTATACTGAGGTGGTGGTGCTGCGGTAGCATTGTCGCCTCACAGTAAGAAGCTATCCGGTTCAATTCTCAGCTAGAGTGTCTTCTGCGTGGAAACATGCGTGAATGGGCGTACCTTCGTTGAAGGTTGTGAGTCAGGCCTGGTAAGCCGGTACGTAAAAATCAACTGCCAATCATTAGCGGACTGGAGTTCCACTGTGGCGACCCCTAACCGGGAAAAGCCGAAAGACACAAACAAACAAACCGTGGTATCACTCTTGGTGAGGGCAGGATGCTACTCAGGGTCAGGGTCATACCGGCCTGGGCTACGTGATCAGAGAGCTCTTCCATGTCTCTCTTCATGTAGTCCAGGGAGGTACGGCTCAGGTCATTCACACCAACATGGACAATGACAGAGTCATATTTGTACTAGTTCTGGAGTGACCTGAGTGCTTGTGTTATGTGGCAAGTCCTAGCATCTGACAGGCAGCTAACAGTAACCTTCTCCTTATTCAGCCTAGTGAGTGGGACATCAGTGTGCCTGACTATAGAGTCACCTATTACTAGTATGTTGGCTATTTTATTTTGCCTTAAGGGCTGTGATTGTATGGCACACTGGTTTTGTGAAGTATGTGTTTCATGGTTTGTGTTTGGGGCTGGAGTTCGCTTGGATGTTTGCTTTTGAGGTCTTTACAGATTTTTATTTAGAGCCTCCAAGTATGTTTTCATGTATCTATCTTTGTTTTTTTGCCAGTGCTGGTTTAATGGGTCTATGTAAGACTGGCAGTGTGATGCAAGTATTTCCCTTCTCCTCTTGACTGTCTGATCTAGTCTTGGGTTGAGAGAGCTTAGCCTCTAGTTTGGCTGCATAACTGCATCTCTTGCATGTATTAGTGTTTGGTGGTAGGAGGAGGGGGTTGTCTATGTACATGATGCAGTTGTAACATTGCCTCAAAATGCCCAGATTCACCAGTTGGACTGGAAAGTACACCTGCAACTGCCCTTTGGACATGCCTGGATAGGTACAGTGAACTGTTTTACTAGATGGCTGGTAAGGTTGAATAGAGAGCCTTGTCCTTCTGTACAGTACAGGAGGGTCTAGTGCTAGGGTTTATAAGTGCTTGCTATAATTTTTGAGCAAGTGCTAGGCTGAGAAATGAATGGCTTGAGTGCTTAAGTTGAAAGTTTGTCTAGTTACAAGGGAAAAATTCAAGAGGAGACTTTGTGGAGCTGGGAATAGTGTTACCCTAGCTAACCGGTGCTGCCCGGTGTGCAAATCCAGGAAAATATGATATTTATAGCTGGGAAATGAAAGATAGAAATTAGCCCAAAATGGCCAATAAACTACTAATTTCTGGGCTGAAACCACTCCTCCAGGGACAGATAGGCTGCTCAAAGCTCCCCTCTCTCACACAGGTGAACAGAGAAACTTCCTTCTATCAAATTAAGGTATGGGCAAACACATAGATTTGTAACACATCCCTGAATTCAGCACTAACCTGAAAACTGGACTATGTTAGCTTAGAAAGGTGGAAATCAAGTATATATATATATATATATATATATATATATATATATATATATATATTTTTTTTTTTTTCAGAAAATAAAGCAGATACACTTAAAAAAACAGTCTAAAAGCACAGCAAAGGATACTTATTGTTATATATCACAGATCAGAGTTGTAGTCAATGCCCCCAGTAATAAAGTAGGAAGAAGGAGAAATACAGAAAAAACAGGTGTGAATAAAGTGCAATTATATATATATATATATATATATATATATATATATATATCAAACAATAGAAAATGAACAAACTGACTTAAACAAGTTACCCAATTTACCAGAAGAAAGCTCAGAACTGAGCCCTGTTCCAGCAGTCTTCTATCAGACAAGTTCTAACTGCACACCCCTGCTTACTAGGGTGCAGGGGAATCTTCTCCAAAAAAAGATGGCCTGGATCAGTGCTCAAGTTACTCAAGTTATACAAACAAAGCTAGATTCAGCAGACCTGAATCTGGTCTATGCTACAGCAACAAGGCACACCAATTTCAGAAAGAAACAGTTCAAATAATCAGTCAAAATAAGCCTGTGACCAGAAATTTCCAGCTCAGAAGGGCAGAATCCAGCCTCTCCTCCCACAAGAGTGCAGGCCACAAACCTTAATGTAGAATAACTGGCCTGAAGCCCAATTGCTTAAGCCAGAACTAATACATTTTTAGAACAGCAGACACTGGGCCTTCAATCAGCAATTCCCAGCTTAGAAGGATATAAGCTACCTGTCCTGCCACAACAGTGACGACCACAAACCTTCTTAATGAAAAACAGCCTGTATGAAGCCCAAGTGCTTAAACCAAAAGACTTAGAATAACAGTTACAATTTAATCAGGCTATGACCAAGCAGTAATAAATGCAGCAGAATAAACAAAATTAAGTACGTTTAAGAAAAGCAAAATAAAGTAGGAAGAAACAGAAATACAGTAAAAGCAAATGAATAAAGTGCAATTTTTTAAATGAAAGAAGAGAGGAAAGAAGAACCTAAGTGGGCTGGCCTTCTCAAATCTCTTCTCTCTGTATTAAGTAGAGTGAAAACTAGACTCAGAATATGATCTAACTGTACTCGATTAAGTGGGCAAATGAGATGGACCCAGGACAAGTGTTCTAATACAGACTTACAGGAGGGGTGGGCAATTCCATAGCTACCAACACTAATACCAACACAGTAACAGGGAAGGAGGGTGGGGAACTAACTGCAGAGAGGCACACAGCACACTGTTCAGAAACACAAAATTAGGAAACAGAAAAAATGAAAATACAGTACTTTTAAAACTGTAAGTTTGTACTTAACAGAAGACTAAAATTCACTACTGCAAGTTTCACGTAGCTTCAGCTTGTAATGCAGATGTTTGTAGCCAAGCAAGTCTCAGGAGTTGAGCATAAAATTATTTCTCAAACTTTGTGGCTAGCAGTTAAAGTACAGAGGAATCCCTCTAGGCTATTAAATATCAGATAACAAAGAAGTGATAACACCAACCGCTCTTATAGCAAAATAACTGCAGAGAGACACACAGCACACTGTTCAGAAACACACAATTAGGAAACAGAGAAAAATGAAAATACAGTACTTTTAAAAGTGCTAGTTTGCGCTTAACAGCAGATTAAAATTCACTACTGCAAGTTTCACTTCGCTTCAGCTTGTAATGCAGATGTTTGTAGCCAAGCAAGTCTCTCAGGAGCTGAGCATAAAATGATTTCTCAAACTTTATGGTTAGCACTTAAAGTACAGAGGAATCCCTCTATGCTATTAAATATCAGATAACAAAGAAGTGATAACACCACCCGCTCTTATAGTAAAATAACTGCCAAGAGACACACAGCACACCGTTCAGAAACACACAATTAGGAAACAGAAAAAATGAAAATACAGTTCTTTTAAAACTGCAAGTTTGTACTTAACAGAAAACTAAAATTCACTTAGCTTCAGTTTGTAATGCAGATGTTTGTAGCCAAGCAAGTTTCTCAGGAGTTGAGCATAAAGCCATACAAAGCAAATCAGACATGATAGCAGGCTTACTCCTGATCAACCAGATGCTATGCAACACAGCCCTAGATTTCTTCTTGAGTACTCTAATTTGAGGCAATGACTGTAGAGCGTCTTCTGCGTGGAGACATGTGTGAATCTGCATGCCTTCATTGAAGGTTGTGCGTCAGGGCTGGTAACTCGGCACATAAAAATCCACTACCAAACATTAGCAGACCGGAGTTCCGCTGTGGTGACCCCTAACCGGGATAAGCCGAAAGACATAACAACAACAACTGTGTAAGCAACAAAATAAACTAGTTGTTCCTATTAAGGCCTTTGTGACAGTGCACAGCACTTTCTTTCTGTTACAACTTATGTTTTATTTACAGAGTTGCTATTTAGCTGCCTACAGGCTGGTTTAGATTTTCTGTAACCATTCTAACCACATGAAAGGAAAGCTGTAATGGCTCATTGTATGTTCGGCTCCTGGGTGTCTATGGGCATGCATGAAATAAACTTTAGGCTGTAAAAAGAAAAAGAATAAATCAGTTGCACAGATGATGGTGCCACTCCCATGACTGTTTTCCTCAAAAGACCTACTGGGTCAAAGGGGTCACACTTCTATTAGAATGAATGAATCAGTTGAATAGCTGTGTGGAGGTTTGATGGCAAGAAAAATATTGGAGCCACAAAAAATAAAAAAAAAATGTTTTATTTATTTGTTTGAAGATTGGACACAATGTCTTTGAGTTAGTTAAAATTCTGCCCCCAAAACAAGCAAATAAATAAGCAAATAAATAATTAAAGTGCTGTGGCATACATAGGCTGTGCCTCTCCCTACCCCTGTTTATGACTGCCATACTACTGTAATTTTGTTCTACAATAAAAAAAAGGTCTTACTAGACATGTGAATAACAAATACCTAGTGAATGGTACAGACGTTGCACAGAACTGGGACAGATTTTCTTGGGATGTCAGTATAACTTGTTGGGTTTAATAATATGAGAATAACTGTCTCCAGATGGCATTTGAGAGCTCTTTTGATTACAGCTTTGAACCCTTACTTATTTCCATGTTCCTTTGTATAATACAGCAGAAAAACAAGCCAACCTTCTTCCTGTGCCATTCTTAAAAAGAATGAAAACTCCTCTTTAATGTGTTTAGCCTTGTGAACTCACTTAGTAGCAGTCATTGCTCTCATGTTCCATTCTGCTACTGGACTGCCTTCTCTTATCATTTCCTGTAGTCACATTATCCTCTTCCCCTTCTTTGCATTCTCCTGCTTATTTCTGCCTCAGCAAGATATCACCTGTCTCAGATGGTACTTGTAAAATTGCATAACTTCCCTTGATATAATTATGCCATATAACCTTACTGCTTCACTGAGTTTGCTCTCTTTCATTTTGTGTATGCCTCCATCTTATTTACCACATTATGATCTTGCAGCAGTATGTATGTTTTGAGCTAATACTGATTTTCTTCATGTTAGAATGCAGTAAGATGGCAAGTTTAATAAAAAGGGTGTATGTTCATTTAGAAGACATTTCATTATTTAGTTATTGATTATTAATTTAGCATCTGTACAAAGACAAAATGTTCTCTCAGTTGTTGCACAGACCCAGTGACATTGCTATTTTTATAACCGTATTAATGTGAAACATGCACATGTGTGTTCACACACAAACACACACACACATAAACACCCACACACATAAACACACACACACACACACACACACACACACACACACACACACACACACACACACACACACACACATCAAAATCCAAATTATGCAGCAACTTTACAGCTGCTGAGTGCTGACATAGCCATCTCTGTAAGAAAAGTAGGTCAGGTTAGACAAAACACACATGGAAAACATATTTGGCAGTATAACTATAACTAAAACAAGTATCATCAGAGTTATTACATCATTGCTGGCTATATACTAATACTGATGATCAAACTGCATCTTAAAAGGAATGTTCTTTTCTTGTCTCACTAGGTGTATGGTCTTCTAATTCTATATGTGATCTGTTGATTACAAAATGAGGAAAAAAACAAAATATGAGCTAGAAAGTAGAATGTTCTGGATACAACAGAGTCATTTTTTCTAAAAAAAAAGTGTGGCGAATAAATGCAACAACCACTATGAAAATACATAAGCCTGCCAAAACAACAGGTGGAATTCAATAATTCATATAACAGATGCAACACAATATTTATGCTGTTTGCTGGATAGATAATAATAATAATAATAATAATAATAATAATAATAATAATAATAATAATAATAATAATAATTAAACATTTGAATTTGTAGGATCAACAATTTATGTAGACTATCGACAAAAGAACATATTAGTTTGGTCAAGTGATCTTTTTCTGCCGTCATGATTCATATCTTATTATTTGCATATTACTGTACTAACTTCAGAATTTCAGTGACTGAATAAATATTCTGAATCAAGATGAACACAACATTATTAAGACCATTTCATCAAGACCCTTTCATTTCATTCTTTTTGATCGATTGTAAAATTGAATTACCGGTCCGCTATTAGAATCCATGTTTAAAATGCATGCATACCTAGTGGTTCCTTATGAGAGCTCGGCTGGGGCATCCTGTTGAAATTCCAGGGACTACAATTGTGATCTTCATAAATGTGGGACTGGATGTCATAATACAGAAAATTCATATTAAGTCTGAATTTGCAGGGCCTCAAAGTGTTCTCCTTACTCTGAGACAAAGCAGTCTCAAAGTTTCTTTATATTATGTAGTACGAATGTGGCAGGGCAGGTAATACATTGGATTTAAAGGCATGGCAGAAAAATCCTCCTACAAAAACACTTTAAGGGCATAATACAGACTGCAAAATATGTGTGTATTTTCTTAGCAGTCACTCTTATTTTATTGCATGTGGCTTTATTTATGTTGTTTTATGTTATGTTACATTATGTCATGTCATGTCATGTTCTGTCACATTGTTCTTTCTTTCTTTCCTTCTTTCTGCATTTATGCTTGCATTTGATGGATTCACATTTGTAGGTCTTCCATACCTGATTAGAAGTCCTGAGATGAGGTTAGAGTTTTTGTTTATGGTCAGGGTTAAAGTTAAATTTAGAGTTATCTGATGAATAAATTTATAATTGTGGAACTGGGTATAACTAAAGTCATAGTTAGACTTAGGTGTATGGGTTGTAAGGATTATTATGTTCTGTGTTCATGATGTGCAAGATGAGTGCCTTAGTAAAAGTTGTGTGTTGTTTATCTTTAGTTTGTGTTTTGTGCATTTTGAATTTATATTTATATTTTTTAATATTTTTGATAAGTCTTGTAAAAAACTATTACAATATTATAATATTAATATATATATGGATGAGCCTTATCTAAAAGCAGTTATTTATTTACTTATTTAAATTTGTTTTGTGGGCTGGATGAAAACATGATGAACATTTTAATCTTTTAATCTCACAGCTGACAACAGACAGGAAAAAAAAACAAAAAGAAAAATAAAAAAAGTAAAATATTAAAATAGTGAAATACAGAGATTAATTCTCAAGAAACCTATACAAAGAAATATAGCATACCCAAGTATTATACAAGAAACTTAAGTATAAATAAACATGTCAAGACATTATCATAAGTGACATGGGTGGATTAAAGTGTTCATTTGACAATGATAACATATAACTTAATGGATGCAGTCTCTCAAGTTGTTGTTGTCTTTCGGCTTTTCCCGGTTAGGAGTCGCCACATGCTAAAACATTTATTGATGGCTCAAGTAATGTTACCTTTTAGGAACGATTGGCATTTGGTTTGCTCATATAAGCATTTTTTCAACATGTGACTTAATTTAATGAAGGTATTGATTTCCCTTAGAGATGATGGGAGGGACTCTGAGATTTGAAAGTCTAAATTAGAGGAGTAGTTGGTGATATGCAGTTTTTTCTTGGAGGTGCAAGTGTGGGGCTGTTCTTAGAGGTCTTCCTGTGCTTATAGTAAGGGTTCTTTGAGAGTTTGTTGGCAAATGCAGGCAAAGTGCATATATATATATATATATATCTATATATATATATATATATATATATATCTATATCTATATCTATATATATCTATATATATATATATATCTATATATATATCTATATATATATATATATATATATATATATATATATATATCTATATATATGATAACAGAAGTACGATGCTTCTTTTAGTGATGGGAAATCAGCAGGCTTTGTGCATAATAGAGCAGTGGTGTTACTGTGTGAGTTCTATGGAGACAAATTCTATATAGTATATTATCGACTATTGTCTGCAGGGCTTTCGAGATTTTTTTTTTTTTGTGGAGGCATAAGCAAAAAGAGGGAACCTAAATTGTAGTTAGACATAGATAATTCTCTCACCTCTGCTGTTTTTTGATTGCTAGGATGTGGAAAAATTAAATTTCCACAACCAAAAGTGGAGTGAGTTTATTTTCATTGAATTTTTGTGATATCTGTCTAAGTCTAGGCTTTAATCTAACCAAACCCCAAGCCATAAGAAGTTGAAGGTTATTTCTATATAACCATTGAGGCTGTACTGTATGGTATATTTAGTTAGGTCAATATACCTTTAAATGCAAAGAGCATGTTCTTTTTTTTTTTTTTTCTTTTTGTTTTATTGAGTATAAGCAATTTTTTAGTGTGCCAGATAGACAGATATTTAAGTATGTCTTCTAAGTGTAAATTAATAAAATGAACATTATGGGCTAATTTGTAAAAGATCATGTTATCTGTATGCATTGAGTTGGGGAGGTCAGCAGGGAGTTTGTTGACAAATAATGAGAAACACAGAGGAGAAAAGATTCAGCCTCCTGGAACTGTTACGGTAAGGGGAGTGGATGAAGGTGAACTCTATATAGCTATACTTTTATCTGTTGAGAAAACACCAAAAATTAAAAAAATCCAAACCGAAGGAAATTCAAGCAAAAAGATGAAGAAAATTTTCCATTTGTTAGCACGTCCTGGCACCTCGACAATTTGCCTTCAGTGGAACAATTAATCTTGCAAAAACATATTTTTTTATATATCTAAAACAATTAAATCATTAGCCAATGATATTGGACATTAGAAATACAAACAAAGTGCCATTGAATGCAATTTTTATAATGCAAAATGCTCTAATAGAACTATGCTCGTTGAATATACTTGATACAAAATACAAAACTTAATAAAAACAGTCATATAAATATGTCAATGCAATACTAAACATATATATGTGAATAAATACAATTTGTTAAATACAAATCGAGCAAAACACAAGCAAACACTGACTGACAGTCAGACTATAATGCCACTTGTCCAAGTTCATTCCCCTCGGGTGTAGTGTCTGATGCCATAAATCATTCTATATTCCAATCTACTTAATTCAGTTTTGAAAGGTTAGCAACCTACATGGAAAAAAAATAAATGGAAAAATAAAATTTAGCCTTTGAGAAATTTGATTGTTCATCATCTGGGGTTGTTTATATTTTAGGTTGTGATTGTGCCAGGTCCCTATGGTATGTGGGACAAACTACTAGGAAGGTTAAAATCTGCATTCTTGAACATCTAGGGGATATTAGAAGGGGTAATATGGACAGTCCTGTAGCTTCTCATTTTGTTAAAACGCACAGTGGCAATATTGATGGGTTTATTTTTAGTGTTTTGGCTAGACCACATTTTTGTGTAGGTAATTTCAAAACCAAATTAAGTAGATTGGAATATATAATGATTTATGGCTCTCACACACTACACCCCAGGGGAATGAACTTGGATAGTGGCATTATAGTCTAACTGTCAGTCAGTGTTTGCTTGTGTTTTGCTCGATTTGTATTTAACAAATTGTATTTATTCATATATATATATATATATATATGTTTAGTATTGCATTGACATATTTATATGAATGTTTTTATTAAGTTTTGTATTTTGTATCAAGTATATTCAACTAGAATAGTTTTATTAGAGCATTTTGCATTATAAAAATTGCATTCAATGACACTTTGTTTGTATTTCTAATGGCCAATATCATTGGCTAATGATTTAATTGTTTTAGATATATAAAAAAGATGTTTTTGCATGATTAATTGTTCCACTGAAGGCGAATTGCCGAGGTACCAGGACGTGCTAATAAATGGAAGATGCTCTTCATCTTTTTGCTTGAATTTCCTTCGGTTTGGATTTATTGGATTTTTGGTGATTTTTGGTTAGAGGTTGATTTTTGTGCTTTTATCTGTTGACTAAGCAAGAAACTATTGAACCATGGTAGAATCTGCAGGGTAATGCAACTGGGGATAAGACAGTTCAATAGGAGGCTGTGATCTACTAAGCCAAAGGCTTTGGTGAGGTTGACAATGACCGTAACTACATAGAAACCTTTGTCTATGTTCAGCAGAATGTTACCAATGAGACTGAACAGGGTAGCCATAAAAATGTTGATAGACCAGAATCCATGTTTAGGTAAGAATGACATTTTTGCAAGTATAGTCAGAAAGCTGTGTGCAGTCTATTTTCTATCTATACCTATGTGACTGGTCAACAGATGTGTAAGACTGGACAGTTTTCAGTGTTGGGGAATATGCCTTTTGCCCATTGTTATGCAATCTTAGGGTTAGTATATATGAGTAGCAGTGAGTGTGAGGTGTTGGTGGTGCAAGGAACATCAATATCCGGGTGTTTTGACAAATGTGAATACACACACGTACATATATATACATACATACATATATATATATATATATATATATATATATATATATATATATATATATGTGCGTGTGTGTGTGTGTGTGTGTGTGTGTGTGTGTGTGTGTGTGTGTGTGTGTGTGTGTGTTTATATATATATAGATATATATATATATATATATATATATATATATATATATATATATATATATAGAGAGAGAGAGACAGAAAGAGAGACATGTGTGTATATCTTCATTCATCAAAACACCCAAGTATATCTATCTATCTATCTATGCACTCAAAATAGTAATGAATTACATTTTTGTATCTTTATATCCAAGACATAAGACATAATTTTAGGACAATATATTCTTTAAAAATAGGTTCAAGAGTTGCATTTGGTGCAACTTTTTGATAGTTTCCATACCTCCACTTCATAACATTAAATCAGCCTGAAGTCATTCATGATATGATGCTGCAAGATGAAACTGCTGAACATTGTACAGATCATTGTTGGATTTCCTCAGTCTACATTTGCATATTAAATAATAGTGAATATGACAAAAGTTTTTCTATCATCCATTAAAAGTGACAACTGTGTCCAATTGATTTTACCTGTTTTAAATAAATAACTCAAATATACACATGCATAATTATTTTTAATAGTACATAAAAATATTAGCATTGACATAAAAATGAACTGCTGTGAGGTGGGAGTAAACTGGAGAGAGTACAATGGAAATATACCAAGGGTATCCATGAATGTGAAAATTTAAGTTATTATGAATGACTAAAATATCTGACCTTGTACGGTGTCTCTTATAGATATCTAAGAGGAGATCTTATTCAAGTATATAGAGGATTTAGTGACAACTACCTCTGGGAATGTTCGGGGTTAATAAAAAGTACTAGAGAATCATCAGACAACCTGTGTGTAAGACTCTTTAGGAATGAGAAGTGCACTAATTGGTACTCTGACAGAGTAGCTGATGCATGGGACAGACTACCAAACTACATTAAAGCAAGTACTAGTTTAGATATTTTTAAGAACAGTCTGGACACTTATTATGGGAACAAGTGTTTTGGTATATTGGCAAGCTAGAAGGGCATCAATGCCCATGCTTGAAATATTTGTATGTATGTATGTGATATAACAAGTCTGCTTTATGCAGTGTTGGTCTTCAGCTCCCATCCAGTAGATCAAAGAGGAAATAGTTGAAATAACTATGCAGATAAGTACATTTCCTACATATGCACATAGAAACATCAGAAGTAGCAATGGACACAGATGCAGTTGCATAAGCCACAGGCTTAATCCAAAGCTCATTCTTTGCTGTTCATAAAGAAGTTTATTCAGACCCGGAGTCAGCTGACAATAACAGTCCATGCTATGCTATTGTTTGATATGCACGGATTCATTTTACAATAAACTGTAGTAAAGGCATTTGCTGAGAAGTGATCAGTGGCTTTTTAGTTGTAACTACAAGTATAGAAATGCCATCACAAGTTTGAAATAATTCATAGTTCTGTGGCTTCCACAAAAATGTGAATATGAATCTGTTCAACAAAGAAACAGCTTAGTATTTGCACGAAAAAATATTACACTACTCAGGAATTAATAAACATTACTATTCACAGAGGAGGAAAAAGAACTATTATATCATGAATGCTGGCAGAGCATATATAAAACTATGAAACTGTGCTCACTTCCACCACAAGGTGGAGAAATCTGCATCAGTTCAGCAATTTTGTACACCTGTATTTAGATTACTGTTTTTTTTTTCTTTCTAAAATTTCACACTTGCGCGTCTTCTATAGTAGCAAATGATATAAAAAATCATTATTTTGTATTCCAATTTAACAAGATCATAAATAAAATATAAAGCTTTTGTGCTCTTCAAAACATTTTATTAACCTGATACTGTGGACTGTGCTGAAGGTATTGCAATTGTTTTTCTAAGATCACTCCCAGATTTTATAAAACACATGTAGCAAACCATTTTAGGTTATTTATCAATTATTAGAACAAATGTGTCTATATATCACTTCTAGATTATTTAGAAAGATCAGTGAAAATTGATTGTACTCATTATTTTGTTCTGAATCCATATACATTTACTTATGTCTATATGTATATCTATAACTCTAGCTATACCTGCATCAGTATCTTCTGTATCTGCTTCTATAGCTACAGCTATAGCTATATCTGTCTATATCTGTGTGTAGCTATCTATCTATATAGATAGATTTAGCTATAGATATATGCATGTGTGTGTGTGTGTGTGTGTGTGTGTGTGTGTGTGTGTGTGTGTGTGTGTGTGTGTGTGTGAGTGTGTGTGTGTGTGTGTGTGCTGGAAAGGCTGCAGAAATACCTCACTAAAAGAATTACAGGCCTAAAGCAGATGCCCTATTCTGACAGTCTAAAAAAACTCCAGCTATACTCTGTGGCATATCATCTACTCAGAGGTAATCTCTGCTTAACATACAAGACCATGTCAAACCATGAGCTGTTGGACATACTCCACTTAAAGAAATCCAAATCCCTCAGAGCCACACACTCCAGGGATCTAAACCTTGTCATCACAATGAACAAAACATGCTGGAGGGATAGGTTCCTGTCCCAGAGACTCCCCAGACTCTGGAACAGACTTCCCATACATGTCAAGCAGAGCGGCTCCTTGGCCCTCTTCAAAAGGAACCTTGATGATTGGATGGGAGATAGGAAATTCACCCCGGGGATCTCATCAGTCGTCCTGCTAGACAGGGGACCAGGGAAGTAAATATCGTGGGAAGAAATATCCAGGGAATTGTTATGGCTAGGCTTGTATAGGCTCTAGGGCCAAGTACCAGCCTATGAACCTATGAACCTATATATATATATATATATATATATATATATATATATATATATATATGTGATTTCATTTATTTGATTTTTTTCTTGCCTGGTGAAAAAGCCAGTAAATGTGATTCAATATCAGTGGTACTGGCTTTTCAGCAAAATTGCAGAACAGTGGTGTTAGGGGACATGCCCTTTCCCCACGGTAGTGCAAGTATATAGTATATATAATTAACAAGGGCTGTTGGCTGTGCAGCATCACAAATAAGGGAGCATGCAGAGGTGCTTTCACCATGCAAAACAGATGTGTATGTATGAATCTATCTATCTATATATATATGTGTATATATAGATATATATATATATATATATATATATATATATATATATATATATATATATATAGATATATAGATATATATATATTTATAGATAGATAGATATATATTTATACACACACACACAGACAGACAGACACACACACACACACACACACACACACTTTCTCTGCTGTTTGATTCTCCTCAATATTTTGCAATCATTGCACATACTCATTATTTTACACTGGATCTAGATATTGATATCTGTCTAATCTATATAATTATACATATATATATATCTAGATATATATATATATATATCTATATATATATATATATATATATGGGTCTACTTTAGTAGACCGAAATACCAAAAGCACGACATTCAGAACACCAAGACGAAATAACTGATCTCCCACTATCACGAACGTTCACAACACCAACTATCACTAGTACGAAATTCATAACACCGACAGACACATAACGAATCCAACACGGAGTGAAGTGACATAGTATAATATACTGTTATAAATCATTAGCTTGGCCACACTTAGTTCCCGCATCATTATCATAGTGTTTCCTTTTCAGCATTCAGCAATTAAGCAAAAAACTAATGATCCCAGCAACAAATGTATTGTGTAACCAACAAGTGTTAACATACATATATCCAACATTCCAAAGTCCACTGCTGCAGTTGTATTGAGAAATAATTATCATTCACGGCAGAAGTTTAAGGAACATACACATATGTTTCCTATGAAATCTAGTATATAACTGCCTGATAGCCATAAGAAAGACGTGATGTGAAGTATGTATGTCCATAAGAATACCTGTTGCATTAGTCAGCAAACTTCATAACCCCATTTCATGGTATATCCCAGAATACCTCGCAGCACGTATGTGATATGGTGAAAGTTAAAGTGACAGTGCTCACATTTTCAGAAGTTTAGCCATCGCTACTACAAACTCAAGAGGTGAATAAGTCTCTTTATTAGCCAACACAGTTGCAAATTGCTGATGCCTTAAAATCAGCTTTCTGTTTTTAGGTGAAGGAAGTCAGCCTGTTGCCATTCAAATGTCATCTCTCACTAAATCAGATAACATGGAGAAGTCTGTACCCCTTTCACCAAGGGGACATTTAAGTCTCATACACTTTCTATGGAGTTCTGTGTTCATGGCATGAATAAATCATTTAAGTCACTAATGTTCCAGAAACAAATTGGGAATAGTGGGGGAAACCTTACACTTGAAGAGGTTCTGGTGTTAAATTTGCTCTACTTCCCATGCACATACCAGTCTGAGAAAAATTTTAAAATATCCCTCCCTTCTATAGAAAATGATTCTTTCAGTAATTGAAAAGTAGAATGCACTTCAGACCCTTTAAGGAATGCTACGGCAACAAGGCTTTTGATAGCCAAGTGGAATGATTGTTTATTATTGTACAATGATGCTAAACTTAATGCCTGAACTTTCCGTCATAAGTTCTGCCCGAAGTGAAATAAGCAACCTTTAGAATGAGCACCAGGTACATTCAACCTAACACTTTTAAGGGCGGCAGTTTCAAAATCGAACAAGACGTAACGTACTTCCACATCAAAACCATTCTCAGATAATAGATGAAATATGCAGTGCCATAGGTAGTTATATGACTTTAGTAACTTCTTTGATATAAGTGAAAATTGCAAGGGAAAAGCTTTACTGTGGGTACCATACTTAACTATACCATGAACACTGTAGAATTGCCTTATGGTTACACCTTTACTAAAGAATGTCCCGTCCATAAGCCAAATAGATGCAGGGCTCAAATCATATAAACTGTTTAGTGTTGTAAATAAAAGTATGTTAGTATCTGTGCTTGGATCAGACATTAGTTTACTAATAAACATTCCAGTCTTAAGTGGATAGTCAGCAAAATCTATATTATGTAACATTAACTCTTCATTGCCATCCCTTAGACCAGTCTTTCTTCTTACACAGCCCACTTGTTGCAGCAGTGCTTTCCTGTGTGGTATACTATGGATTGTATCGAAAGAAGTTGATGCTAAGGCATCTTCCATCAGTAAACATGGGTTTCCCTGCTATACTTAGCTCTCACCTTCAAATCATGACATGCTACATATCTCTCCACTTCTCCACAATCCACTGGATGGTGATGTGAAACTGACTTATCTAATCTAGCTCTGTTGGGCATGATTGTTGTTATGGCTCTCCCTTTGCAACCCTGAGATATTTTATATTTACGTCCCCAGTACCGTTTTCAGTTCCTTGTCCTTTCCAAGTGGTATAAGTAACCATCTACTAACAAGGAGCTGCTTGCCTTTTTGGGATGATACAGTTTGGTAAATATTACCTAACAATCCAGGAGCCTCTATATTTACTTCTGTCATATTGTTCTCTGTGTGGAGCACAAGGTGTAAAGAGTAGTTCACCATTTATTCTTACTAATGACATATAAATTAGTAACATTCTGTGCAAGTGTGTATTCATTACTATTAGTGCTATAGTGGCATGATATTGCTAGTTAAACTATTCACAGCTAAGCGGACTGTTATTATTTGCAGTTTTTGCTGCTCTACATGCTTAGTGATGGTTATATGGCATTTCGCTATTGTGAACGTTCATGATAGTGGGAGATCAGTTATTTCGCCTTGGTGTTCTGAATGTCATGTTTTTGGTATTTCAGTCTACTGAAGTATCCTATAGATATATATATATATATATATATATATATATATATATATATATATATATATATATATATATGGTTTGCCATCAAAATTATGGGTGAAGGTTTGGTGATCATGGGACCATGGGTGTCGACTTACAGTTGACTGAATCCCATGTTGATGAACATTCAGGTGTGCGAATCCCGGTTCAGTGACTGCACTGTGCATTTGCACATATGTGGTCGATCTTATATTGCATTACAGTTTGGATTGGGAAATTTACACTTTTACCCACAGTAGGTCGATCTCAAAGATGGAATATATAATTTGCAAGGGGTGTGGGGGTTCCAGATCCCCATGGTGGGGATACAGGGGGGGCTTGCCCCCTGCACAAACATGTAGTTCAGTGTTATGCAGTACTTTCATACTGCTGACAACTAGGATTTATGTTACTGTTTTGAAAGGTGTAGAGGAAACAGTATGTTGACTAATCGGCATGATGTTAAACATACTGACCTAGTCAGTGTTCAATGTTCAGTGTTGTGGGTCGATTAAATGAAAGTTTTTTTTTTTTTGTCCTTCGCAATTTTAATAGTAAACATATATAAATGTATATATACACACATACACACACACACACACATATGTGTGCGTGTGTGTGTGTGTGTGTGTGTGTGTGTGTGTGTGTTTGCATATATATACACATATATATATATATATATATATATATATATATATATGTATATATATATATATATATATATATATATATATATATATATATATATATATATATATATATATATATATATATATATATATATAAAATATATATAGGTTCATAGGTTCATACTAGGCTAGCTGCCCTAGGGCATTTATAAGCCTAGCCAGAGTGTGTTTGGCTTTCACCACCCATTTTAAATGAATTTTGCTATGCCCTTTTTCAGGGTTAGTATACTGTGCCTCTGTCTAACAGTGAAACAGAAGTGATACCCGGGGTGAACCTACGATCTCCCATCCACTCATCAAGATTCCTCTTGAAGAGAGTCAATGAGGGACTCTGCCTAACCTGGACTGGGATTTTATTCCAGAGTGAAGGGAGCCTCTGGGTTATGAATCTGTCCCTCCAGCATGTCCTATTTATTTCAGTGCTGAGGTTCAAGTCTCTCAAGCGCGTAGCTCGATGGGATTTGGATTTTCTGAGGTGCAGCATGTCCATTAATTCCAGGTTGGACATGGCTTTATACGTCAGGCACAGATCGCCTCTGAGCAGGTGGTATGCCACTGAGTAGAGCTGGGTTTTCTTTAACCGGGCAGCATATGGCACCAAACACCCATTTGCTGGCAACTGAGCATGCCCGATCTCTTTTTAGTTTTTGGGCGCGCTTTTTTTAAATCAGAAGGAGGATGTATAAGGAAGTGATGTCATTTCATATAATTGTCTGAGGAAGTTTAAAACTTTTAAACGAAAATGCTTACATTTTTATTTGTTTTGTGTAGTTTGTAAAACATTTTTCTTAACTAGAAGTGTCTGTCTACGAATCGTTTAATAAATACATTTGTTCTCCGGTTGGTGGCCTTTTGTTCATTTGATTCATTAGCATATGGCATCTGTTTGAGCCCTTTGATCCTCTTGGTGAGGTACTTTTGGGGTCTTTCCAGTTGCTGCAGGTGTCTGGTAAGGTACATCCCAAAAGGGGCATTGTACTCAATTATGAGACTGATGATGGATGAGTAAAGAGGCACGATGACCTCCCCTAATCTAGATGTGAATCCCTTCATGATTAGGTGGGCTATATAAAATGTTTTTCTAACCACTTTGGCCACGTGGTTGTCAAATGAGAGATTGCTATCAACTTGGGTCCCCAGGCCCCTAATTACTTCTTCTGTACTTAATGGATTGCCACCTATGTGGTAATTTGTGGGCACTTTGTTTTTGCCAAAGGGGATGACTATATACATATATATATATATATATATATATATATATATATATATATATATATATATATATAGATATATATATATGTATCTTTATATCTATATCCATGGGTACATGTCAGTACATTGACAAGTTAGAAAATCGACATCCACTTCACCGACACATGAAATAATCGACACCGCAAATCACGGACATTTAACAGGTAAGAAGTTTAAATTTCGCTAATCATGCCTACCATGTTTTAGTAAGTGTGGCAGTGTTATGCATGTGTGGTAGGCATGATTAGCCAAATTTAAACTTCTTACCTGTTAAATGTCCGTGATTTGCGGTGTCGATTATTTCATGTGTCAGTGAAGTGGATGTCGATCTTCTAACTTGTCGATGTACTGACATGTACCCATATCCATATATGTGAGTGTATATGTACAAGCACACAACACACACACAGACACACACACACACACACACACACACACACACACACACACACACACACACACACACACACACACACACACACACACACACACACACACACACACACACACACACACACACACACACACACACACACACACACACACACACACACACACACACACACACACACACACACATGCATTTTCTGTACTGTAATACTCTTCGTTGTAACATACAGAAACATTAACTACACTGAACTAAAGCAGAACAGAGATAGTTTTCAAATAACTCAATATAACACACAGCTTCCACAGAACTGGAACAAACTGAAACTCTTGAAAACCAGTCCACAATTGTCACATTGAGAAAGAATGGACCACAAATTCAAATAAACACTTAAATGACACTAACAAAAAATAATGAAGTAAGCACTTTTGAGTTAATAATCAGTCAAATGGGCCATAGGCTTCATCAGACTTCACTTTTTATTCTCCTTCTTATAGTGCTTAAAATATTCACTTTATCTGTCACATGATATACTGCGACACCACATACTTTCTTTGTTTCCTTTTTAGAACACACACGTCAAGCAAAATGTGCCATTTTTATTCTCTGTAGATTAAATCAACATCTCTATTTCCTCCTCATGTTTTGACTAGTACATGGTCTAAAACAAAACAATAAATATCTTTTAAAATTTAATTTTTTAGAATATCTAAAAATGGTATTAAGACAGTTTTTCTTTTTAACTGCCCTCAAATGTTCAAAAATCTGGCTTTTTAATTGCCTACTGTTTTCCCAACATAGATCATTCACATTATGTACAAGCAGTATAATACACAACACAGGAGAATCTTCCTAACAACTTGTATATTTTTATTGTGTTAGGACAGTGAATACTAGGTGTGACATCCCCCCACTGGTCCAGAAATCAAGCAGCCTGAATCCTTACCACTTACACCAATGAGGAATGTTCACTTGGAACAAAAATAGCTACGCACAGTATTTCTTGGTGCAACTCTCTGCATCAATCACAATATCCCTTAACAACACATGCAGCTCACTCAGTCTGGGGGCTGGGTTTCTCTCTCCCTCTAAGTCCCCAAAAAGTCACCCCACTGGAACAGCCACATAAATTAGTCCTCCACCACTCTCTCTGTGAAACCAGTGTTCTGTGTCACTGCTCCAAGGAGCTGACATACACACACTCTTTGAGATTTGATTTGCACACATACACACACACACACACACACACACACACACACACACACACACACACACACACACACACACACACACACACACACACACACACACCTGGGAAATGCCAGCATGGATTTACTCACTCTGCCACCCTTTGACCAGACTACAAGGTAGTTATTGCCACCAGACACTCCAAAGCCAGCTATTTATGCTCTTAAAAGGGTACCCAATTATACTGTTAAATTAATACAAATGGTAGTGTTTGACCAGTGCAATAAGGCTTTCAGGAGTGGCCACAGTGTCGGCAAATAAATATAAGCACTCTCAAAAGTTAAAACATTCTATAAAAGACCAGCCATTATGAAACGTTTAAATATATTTAATAATAAATAATAAAAGAACATGAAAATACTAAAAAAGTCTGGTTAGCTACCTCATAAAATCTTCACTTTTATGCACCACTGCATCTAAATAATTAATGTGCTTATTTTCCATACTGTACTTGAAATTTGGGAACTCTGTAAAGTTTTAAGTTCCTTAAACAATCAACATTGTCACATTACACTTTGCATAAAATAAATGGTAAACAAGAAACTTTATTGACACAATCAACTTTAATTGCTTGGAAAGAAAAGATAACATAAATAACCATAAGGGCATCATAACTGCTCACCCTAGGATAAACAGCATCCCCCAATTGCTCAATTATCATTGTATTAACAAGGCAGCATCCCTGCTTACCTTGAGCATTCCACCTGTCCCAACCATCCATTCAAAATCTTCCATCATCAAATATTCATCACCTCAAACTTCAATTATCCACAAGAGGGGGAACAGAGGAAGGGCAAGCCTGTCCCTCTTCTCCACCCAAAATACAATAACCAAATGGGACAGGCTGAAAGGACAACAAGCTCACAGCAAATGTGACTCCCAACAACTAAATCTCACCTCAAAAGCCTTCAGGAACCACTTCCTAACCTTACTTCACTTCCACCCCTAGCTTCCAACTTACTTAACCCTTTCCTGCCTACTCCCTTCAAGCTCACTTACTACCACCTTACCTACTTCCATAAATCCCAGCTTCCCCCTACCATTAATGATCTCACGTGATAACTTTGTCTGTTCCAAACTTCATTTTATCACGTTCCCCTTTAATAAACCATGCAGACACTCAAAGAACTTTGATGACCTTTATTGCATAAAATAAATGGTAAACATGAAACTTTATTGGCACAATCAACTTCAATTCCTTGAAAAGAAAACATAATATAAATAACCATAAGGGCAGCATAACTGCTCACCCTTGGATAAGCAGCATCCCCCACTTGCTCACTTATCATTGTAATAACAAATTAGTGTCCTCACTCACCTTCAGCATTCCACCAGTCCCAACCATCCATTCAAAACTTTCCATCAGCTCAGACTTCCAATTATCCTCCAGAAGAGGGATCTGCCTGCAAGCCCTAAAGCGCTGTTCCCCTCACCGCATACCCCCCCTAACTAAACCCTCCAAAAACAACCCCAGATTTAAATTAAGGAAATTGAGGCCAAATTCACTAGGATGAACCCTGTCAGCCCTATACAACATGGAATCCCTATCCGCAAACTCCATATGCCAGACAGTACATACCCCATCCCTTTCAGTTTTTTAGTCAAAGTAAAAGTAACATACCTCCAAGCCCTCTCAATCACAGAAAAATTCTTTGCCTCCCTCCAAATTAACCTGGGAATAATCTCAGACCAAACCAAACAAACTGATGGATAAAGCCTTCTTAAAATTAAAACATCTTCACAAATATTATACACTAACTGTTCCTTAGGAATCCTACCCAAATCATTCCACCCTAACTGAATCAACAAAATTTACAGCAATCCCCATTGACTCTGTAACATGGTAAATACCTGAAGTCTGGCTCCATATCACCCCTCTAGTACCATGCCAGGTAACCTTCAATCTGAACCATTCCAAGCCTAAATTCATGCCATTGCTTCTAACCACAGTACACTTAGCTGCCCAATAAAAATAATATAACAATCTCCTTTCACCTAAAAAAAAGAAAAATAAATTTTAACCCACATAACTCAATCAAAAATGTATTTAATATAAATCAAAAATGCATTATAAGACTACCGCCCCACCCTCTTGATAACTTCAATCGAACTGCCTCCCTTCACTAGATCAGATGCCCTGCCCATCCTGAAAGAATGAGAAGAAAACTTGTCCCGTTCTAAGCCAACACTGATAAGAGTCTTTCTCATAACTAAATTCAATTGCTCACCTGTTAACGTTCTACCACTTACTGATGTAAAAACTAATCCCTGAGCCCTACCTTCTTTAGCCACACACAACCTCTTTCCCCACACCACTGGACACATCCAACCTGACCTAACTTCTCCCAAAACTATCAATGTCCCTCTCCCTTCTTGATCCATTTTTGATTATCTCAGCCTGATGTGCGCCACCCTGGGCAATATAAGCACATCATCCCACATGAATGAACCCAGTAACTCAGACACACAGAAATCTCCACAATACATCCATATGCTCACTGTACCCCACATCACATATTCCTCCAAACATCCACACACTGTACTTAAACTCTTTAGCAATATTTTTAAAATCCCCATAGTCACCAGCCATCTTCTTTCCCTAGCAAGACCTTCCACTCTACCCCAACCTTTCAAAATTCACCCAACTGTCCGTGACCTAGTCCAGTCCTCTAATCCGACTGAGTGAGCAAATACATCAGTTGCTGCCAAAGCCACCCTCGCTGTTCAAACTGCCTTACCCTGTTTCCTCAGCATGGCTAAATAACGCAGCAATAAACCTTCAGACCAAACACACTCCTCTTCTGGTAGCTGCTGCACAAAGCTATCAAAATCATGCAATGCCCTACTGTAAGCTCTCCTTTCGGATACCGCCCATGACTACTGAACCAACACGCTGATCATTACTGCCCAGTCCACCAACTCTCGTCTGGTACCATCATGGGATGCTTTGCTGCTGTTGGAACCACCTGCCAAAATCTGCAAAACTGAAAATGAGACAAACTGTCAGCTATCTTATTCTTAATCCCTGGCACATGCACCCCTGTAAAGGAAAAGTTAACAAACTCTGCAACAGTAGTTTATGGAGAACCAATAACAATTGAGTCAATTTGGCCATCTTAACTTGCAACACTCTCACCACCACAATATTGTCAGAATTAAACACTACCCTCCTTCCCCTCAAATGATCCTGCCACACCACTGATGCCACCCAAATCAGCATAAGCACCAGGAAAGCAACATCCCACTTCCACTCATCAGACCAATGAACAGGTCATGGCACCAACAACCATTGCCCCACAAAAAATGCTCCCATACCTAAACCCTGCATCTGTAAACAACTGTAAATCCCCTTGACCTACTCAATCTGGCTGCCAAAATGTGATTCCATTAAACTGATGTAAAAACTGTGATCACAAAGCTAGGTCCTCACGTGCTAACTTACTAACTCTTACTCTGTGGTGCTTACTCCTCCCTCCTTTCAATAGAAAAGCCACCAACCTATAAAATGTACATCCAGGATGCACTGCCCTGCAAGCAAAGTTCATCAACCCCAACAACTCCATCACATCCTTCACCCAAACCTTATTCTTGGACTGCACCCAGGTGATTTTCTCCAGCAAATGAACTACCTTTTCCCTTGGCAAATGAAATAAACCTTGGCCTGCAGCCACGTTCAAACCCAAAAAATCCAGCACCTTCCCAGGACCTTCCAATTTATGTTTAGCCAATGGCACTACCAAAACCTCGTGCATTTCCACAAACTCATGCATCACAACCTGTGCCCCTTTTCTCCCTTCACCCACTAACAAAAAATCATCTAGTTAGTGTACTGCTCTCTGCCCTTCAACCCTCTGTTGCCATATCCAATGCAGAGCTGTGCTAAACTTTTCAAAGTTCAAACAAGCCACTGCACACCCCATTGGCATAGCTGAGTCAAAATAGAAACTATCTCCCACTATCATGCCCAATAATGGACAATCCTCCTCCCACACCAGAAGCAAACAAAAGGCCGACTCAATATCTACCTTAACCAGCCAAGAATCCTCAAAACTTCTAATGATGCGGACCACATCATCCAAAGATACATACGTCACTCTAACCTCATCTCCAGGGATAAAATCATTAACTGACTTGTCTTCAGGATAAGATAAGTGATGTATTAAATGAAACTCACCTGGCCTCTTCTTGGGAACCAACCCAAAGGTGACACTTTAAAATAGGTAAATGGTGGCCAATCAAATGGGCCCAACAATCTACCCGCCTGGCACTCCTTCTCCATCAAGGTACTCAGAACATCCTCCATCCATGTACTGACCATCACCCACCAAAGTAGACAATCAAAAACCCTCAATTAATTCCCAGCCTCTGCTGGCAGTGGATAATGTGCCAGCAACTCCTCCCAAGACTGGGACCTTAATAGGTAAATGAGTCCCCTGGGTGCCCTCTACCTCCATGAAAGGACCCCTCCCCTTTGACCACAAAAATTGGCTGTGCCGCGTACTCCTTGTAGCCCCATGGGAGGCCCACTCCATCCTCTCTGAACTGGAAAATAGGACACCTGTCTCCCAAACTAACTTTCACCCCTACCACATTGCATTGCTGAATGTGCCCCCATGCACTTAGAACAAGCATGAAAGAATCTGCAGCCTGTCCATGAACATCTCCCCCTGTTAAAAGCAAAACATTACTTGGCACCCCCTTCTGCTGGCTTACCCACTCTGTTACCCAACCCAAAGCTGTCCATCATGGTAGACAACCAGATGTCAGGGTGTCTGACTTCCCAATGCATGGATTTGTCAACAGCCTTTCTTATACAAAACTTCTGATCATACCAAAGCCATGCGTTACCTGGCCATAACCTCTGTGGCTCCTGTATAGTCAAAAAATAGGCTAGGAATGGAAGGTCCAACTAATTATCCCTCTCCAACCACACTGCCATATAATATAAAAAACCCAAAACCAAATTTTCCCATGTTCTCTGCCAAAACGTACCCACCCGCCTATGACCTAATGCTGCCAATGCTGCCAGAAGGTCATTCCCATTTGCTATCTCTGCTTCCATCAAAGGCTGTACCCCATCTGCAGCAATTAACTCAAAATATCTATAAATTTCCCTTTCCAAATCTTCTCCTTCACCACGAGTGATATATGAGGAGTTAAAAGAATTGATGTACCCTCCTGCTGTAATGCCTGCGTCGACAACCAATCCCCCGGCTGAGTCCCAAAGTCTGATCCTACCTCATCTAAACAAGGGTCCACATCCTCCTCCAACAACAAAAGGGTAGTATCAAAACTCAGAATGACTACCTGCTATTGCCTGCAAACCCCCACCAACTGCCATGCCTCCACCTGTACCGTGCAAAGCCCTGGGCCCTCCATAAACCCCACCTTGTATACCATTACCCAACCCCGAACAATCACTTCCCATAACTTGACCTACTGCTTCCACCCCAGCAGAGCCTAATGAATCATTACCTGTCAGGGCTGAAGGTGCTGCTATCGGTGTCTCAAACTCCATTGACCACTCTTCCACTGTCGTCTGTCTTGATCTCTTGGCTCTGGATGTCCGAGGCCAGGTCTCCATCTGCAGCTTCCTCCGAGTCTTCTGACCCTGTGTGCTAGTCATCACCACCTCATCCGGCATCTCCCAAAACAAGTCCTCTGCTTGTGCCATGATACTCGCCCACTTCTGCCTCAATGCCCATGCCATGATCACCAATTTACTGCCTGAAAAAGAAATGAACAACTGTAAGTGAATGGGGAAAAAACAATCTACCAAGCACCCTGCTATCAGCTCCCACACTCCCCCAAACATAACTCTCCACCTCTTGGCACCAGGAATCTGAACAAACTGGTGACCAAATGCATATGGTAGTTATGTAGCTAGAATGTACAGAAAGATACACTAAGCTATCTATACAGTATATGTTTCTACAATGTATTGCCAGTAACAATATGAATATAAATAAATGCCTTCAGAATAGCTATGTAGCAGTAGCTACTTTGCAGCTGAAGTTTAAACTGTTGGTGTTGCTTAGCCATGTCATGCAGGCACTGTTAACCTAAACCCACTACTCCTCAAAAACCTCTAACCCTAACCCTGTACACATACCAGTTCTTTCTTCTTTTTTTTTGATACATGCAGAGAGAGGCCCATGAAAGCCACATTGCCTCCTCTCTGCCCACAACCCACAATGAGCCTCTTCAACCCAAATCACAGAAAACAATAGCCTTCCTCAAGGTAAAGCTTTTTTTTTAATATATATGCAGAGAGAGGCCGGTGAAAGCCACGCTGCCTCCTCTCTGCCCACAACCCACAACGGCACTCTCCAACCCAAACCACAGAAAACAATAGTCTTCCTTAAGGTAAAAGCTTTTTTTTATTAGGTTCATAGGTTCATAGGTTCATAGCCTCTGTTGAGCAGTGACACTGAGGTAATCCCTGGGTATATCTGTGATCTCCCATCCATTGGTCAAGATTGGTTTAAGTCTCTTTTGAGGTGAAGCATATTCATCAAATCTGGGTTTGACATGGCACTGAATAGAGCTGGAGTTCTTTCAGTCGGGCAGCATAGGACAGATGTTTGAGACCCTTTATCCTTTTGGTGAGGAACTCCAGCTGCTGCAAGTGTCGGGTCAGATACATTCCAATCATTGGTCTGATGAGTGATGAGTATACCTTGATCTAGATGAGAATCCCTTCATGATAAGGTGGGCAATGTAGAAGGTCTTCCTAACTACTTTAGCTACATGGGTGTCGAATGACAGACTACTATCAACCTGGGTCCCCAGGTCCCTGATAACTTCTTCTGTACTCAGTGGATTGCCACCGTAACCTTGTTTTTCCCTTTTGGCATTTAACTTTAGGCCATGGCTCTGGCACCAGTTATCCGTTTCTGTGAGACCCTTCTGAAGGATATCTGTGTCAGATGTGTTGCAGTCATCTGCAAACTTTGTCAAAAGTAGATGCCTTGTGACAGGCTTTGAGTCTGACATGCCAGCAACTCTGACCCTGTGGGTTCTGTCACTCAGCCAGTTTGCAACCCATCTTGTGATGTATGGGTTAACATTTAAGCTGATGAGTTTTTCAATGATACCCAGATCGAGGTAGGCTGTATGGACTGCCTTTCCTCATCAATGGCTTTGGTGACTGTTTCAAAGTCAACCAAGTTTAGAAGGCATGATCTGCCTTTGACAAAGCCAAACTGGGATGGATCCAAAGTCTGCAAATTTTTATTTATGAGGTCCATTATGATCCTCTCCATGGCTTTGCAGATAAGGCAGTGGGACCACAGTTGCAATGCACCACAGAGGTAAGACTATGATTAAACAGCTGTCCTAGCTGTGGGTTTAAGGGACACCATCAGGTCCCATGGATGCTGTGTTTTTGGAGATGTTTGGGGGCTGCAATCGCTTGCACTGAACCTGTCAGCCAGTATGTTGGCAATGTCTGTAGGATCAGTAATCTTCACATCATTTTGAACTAGTTCTGAGCATATCTGGGAGTTTTTTGAGTCTTTAGCTATTTTTCTCTCAAAATTTGCTTTGGATGATTTTATGAGAGCTCTTAGTTTTTACTTATAGTGATCAAGGGTGTCTTACCTTTTAAGGATTTTGCTTGTTGTAGAGTTTGTTTATGGCTGGGGTCCACCAGAGTAAGAGTCTTTGTTTTGCTTGGGATTGCCTTATCCATGCAGTCCTGCAGGTGCTGGTAGAAGGCATTTGTAAGTGATTCAGCGGCTTGAGTACTGAAGGAGACCACACTAGTCTTTAGAAGTGTGCAGTTCTTTACTGTGGTCTTTTATTTCAGGTGGGGTGGGATGAGGACCTCCAGCATTAGTTTGTGATCTGATCTCACCAGTGAGGACATTGTGCTCCCATGTTCGTGATGATGAGATCAAGTATGTTTTCTCCTCTTGTGGGATGGTGACTAGTTGTTCCATGGCATTTGAGTTTATGAATTCCAGGAACTTTTGGGCTAGGGTGTTTGGGCTTGAGTAGTGTTCCCAGTCTATATTAGGGTAATTGAAGTCACCTAGTATGATGGTGTTTGGTGATACATTTATCCCCTCTAGTGTTTTCAGGAAGGCCATGTGAGGTTCCTGAGTTTGTGAGGGTGGCCTGTAACATGCTACAATTTGCAGAGCAGTCTTGCCTATGGTTAATTGCACCTGGATGGTCTCCCCTTTCTTGGTATT